>NW_026692970.1:0-61356 GCF_021218885.2 Marmota monax
AAAACTAATTAAAATAAATAAATAAATTTATTTTTTAAAAAAGAATGCTCTTCCCTCACTTCTCCTGACAGTTCTAGTAAGAAATTTTCCACTAATCATTTAGATAAAATTAGTTTCTCTTCATTTGTCTTCCAGAGCACTGAGTCAATATCTCTAATTCAGTGTTTTCCACATATAGTTCATATATGTTTAAGGAATTTACATCTGTCACCCAACCTCCTCAAGTATATAAATTTTGGATGTTCATGTTTGTCACTCATATTTATCATCATGTCTGTCATAGTAAATAAACACATTTGAATGAATAAGTGAGTGAATTATAGATGGCATTAACAGACAATGTTTTGCCTAAAGAAATGAAATATCTAGCCTATTGAGAAGCCCCAAATACTCAGACCTCATCAGAATGAACCTCTTGCAAGAAATGGTTCAACCCAAATGTTTTCTATGTATGACCTAAGATATCTATGCTTTGCATAATTCATTATAAATAAGTATCTTTCTCTCTGTGTAATGACCATTCTTCAAAATAATAACCAAGATCTAATGGATAAAAAGAAAACTGAATTTTTCATGGGTCATTGAGTCTATTATCAAGTAAAAGTTATCCTTCACCTATGCTCATCAACTACAAAAAGGAGGCATTGGTGCCAGCTATTATGAATACAAACAAATAAGTGCTGGTGAGGATGTAGGGAAAAAGGCACACTCATACATTGCTGGTGGAACTGCAAATTGGTGCAGCCAATATGGAAAGCAGTATGGAGATTCCTTGGAAAATTGGGAATGGAACCACCATTTGACCCAGCTATCCCTCTCCTCTGTCTATACCCACAAGACTTAAAAACAGCCTACTACAGGGAAACAGCCACATCAATGTTTATAGTAGCACAATTCACAATAGCTAAACTGTGGAACCAACCTAGGTACCCTTCAGTAGATGAATTGATAAAAAAAATGTGGCATATATACACAATGGAATATAACTCAGCAATAAAAGAGAATAAAATCATAGCATTTTCAGGTAAATGGATGGAGTTGGAGAATATCATGCTAAGTGAATTAAGCCAATCCCCACAAAACCAAATGCCAAATGTTTTCTCTGATATAAGGAGGCTGATTAATAGTGGGGTAGGGATGGGGTAGCATGGGAGGAATAGACAAGCTCTAGATAGGGCAGAGGGGAGGGAGAGGAAGGGAAGGGGCAGGGGGTTAGAAATGATGGTGGAATGTGATGGACATCATTATACAGGAAGACATGATTTGGAGTGTACATACTTTATATACAACCAAAAATATGAAAAACTGTGCTCTATATGTATATTGTGAATTGTAATGTATTCTGCTAATCATATGTAAAAAAAAATTTAACAAAAAAAGGAGGCATTGGAACTATCCAACTCCCATCACAAAGCAAATGAACACAATATTGGAAATGCCATGGAGCTTGGAGGGACAAAAAGAAAAAATAGGTGTGTGCATAAGATTTGTTCTAATATTCCCATGAATTCATAGTATATTCTTTTATTTATTAATTTATTTTTGAGAAATATAATACTAGCTCTATTTAACTTCAGCTCTTTTAACCACATAAATATGTGAGAAGGGACTGGAGGGGTTATATTTCATATGTACACCAAGCAATAAATATCATGGAAATAGCTGGGGATATCTATTAATGACATTTATTTCGAGTTACTAATCTTATGAAAAGGCAAAAAATGCCTCCACCCTGAAATGTTTGCTCCTAGCCACTGAGTTTCACATGTAAAGTAAATTTTGAGAGTTTGGCAAGATTTGTTTCTCTCTCCTCTCAAATGTCTGATTTTTATCCAGATTGATGGCTCTCAACGTAAGGTCTCAGGACATCTGTGGGAGTAACTGAGATTATTAGAGGGTCCGTCAAGTTAAAATTACTTTCATATGAATAAGAAGATGTGTGCACATTCCTGTAATCCCAGCAGCTTGGGAGCCTGAGGCAGGAATATTGCGAGTTCAAAGCCAGCCTCAGCAAAGGCAAGGCACTGACCAACTCAGTGAGACCCTGTCTCTAAATTGAATACAAAATAGGGCTGGAGATATGGCTCAGTGTTCTAGTGCCCTTGAATTCAATCCTCAATACCAGAAAAAAGAAAAAGAAAAAAAAAAAAGATGTGTGTACACTGGAGCTTTTCAGAGCAACATCACAACAGGTTGAATGCAGAAGACATAGAGAATCTTTGTACCAGAAATTAGTCATTTGTAAAAGTGGTACTTTTCTCACTAAATATTTTTTATTAAAGAAAAAGATATTTTCATTAAAAATCTATTATTTATGACAGCATGTTTATTTTTAATGAATTCCTAAGTAAAATTTTATGTTTATTAGCTTTAATTTCTAATATGGTCAATATTTTTTTTTCTATGATGCTAACTTTATTTTGGAGTACTTCTATGTTCCAGATTATGTGCTAAGTACTTTACATCCATTGTTGTTCAGTCTTCACAATAATTTTTTATGACAATTGTTCTAATTTGACAGGTAAAGAAATGGGAAAAAATGAAATTAACATATTTTTGATCAAATAACTAGTATATAGGTCAATATTAATAAATATAACCCACATAAACACAAGATTTTTGGTATCCTCAATAATTTTTAAGACTTTCAAAGTATCTTAACACAAAAATATTGAAAACTACTGGTTTAGATACAAATTTAGAATAAACGGAGGGTAAAACTAGCAATTTTTTGTGCTCAAACCCAATTATTCAAATACTCATAAAATACATATGTCCACAGAGTTTCTAAAAAGACTTCATTTTAAGAGTTTGACTCTTGATTTAACTTGTTGGGTAATTTCAGCCATGTCAATTACATTTTAGAGTATCATGGTTTTTATCTGTGAAATGAGAATGATGACAATAATAGCTTATTGAGTAATACCGAGAGATATTGTTCTGTGCTTCATTTGTACTAATTGCTTACTTCTCACAGCAACCCTATAAGGAAAAAGTATTTATAATTCTGATTTTTCAAAGACAACTGAAGCATAAAAAGATAAAGTAACTTGTAATTTATCAACCTAATAAGTATTAAACTAGGATTTGAATCCATGCAATATGCTTCTTAGATACCTTCAGTTCTATATAACTTGACAGTTTCCTAAACACTGCATGCTATATACATAGAATGCTGATCTCCAGGCTTTGTCTTTGGCTCTGTAGAAACTGTTTCCTCAGCCTCTTTATCTTTTAGTTTTGCCTAAGGTGCTTCTTGAAATCTCTTTCTCTATTTTCCAAATATGAGATTTTGGGTATATTATAAAAAAGCTCATATTACTCTTGGTGTTTATGTTAAATTTCCCAGTTTATAAAATTCCAAATGGACCAAATAAAACACATCTGAAGGGTTAAATCTAATCAGATATAATGGAACCAACTCAATTTCACTTCATGTGATATTAACCAAAAAAGGTTGAAAATACTATGCAATTATAAAAAAAGAATAATACTACTACTAATACAACTTCAAAGATTGAGACTACTTGAATATACAGAAACTATATAGAACATATCTGAAATATTAATCAGAAATCCTATGAAAAAGTTGAATATTAGGAGCCTAAAATAAAAGGGAAAAATGAATCTTGCAACTCCCCAACTCAGAATGCTCCAGTAACTTCGAAGTACTATCCAGTTAGAAGAAAATCCATCTCTCAATCACAGCCTACAAGAACTTTATATTCATCACTCATATCACTCTTACACCTAATCTCTGCACAATAGCCATCCAAGACTTCTTTCTTTTAACCAAAAAAGGTTGAAAATACTATGCAATTATAAAAAGTAAACCATACTTTGGGACCTTTTGTGGTTTCCTACTTTTTTCCCAAACCTTCAGCTCAAAGTCACTTCCTTGAAGAGACCTTCTTTAATTATCTGATATAATTAGCACTGCTGATCCTATTCCCTGTATTTTAATATCCTGTTTCATTGTTTATTAGGAATATATATATATATATATATATATATATATATATATATATATATATATATATTTGGACATACAGAGATATATAAATTATCTTTTATATGTAAATATATAAGCTATAAAGTAGCTTAATTTATTGGTTTACTTGTTCTGCTTCTGCTAATCAACACACAAACAGGAGAAATTGTCTGCCATATCCTCAATAGTGCCTGACATCTAGAAATCACTTAAGAAATGCTTCTGAATAAACTTTGAATAAATAAAGAACTCTCAAATATGTGTTGGTCATGCATAATCTTGGAGGCATAGGTATGTATGGAACCACTGGAGAAAAATATTTTTCACCCCTCTGAGGTTAATTTCTTTCCCCTCATGTCCAAAGGAAGGAGGGTTAATGCAGCAAGTTTCCCTGGAATCTTTGAATAATTAGAGAGAGAGGAGATATTGAGAGACAAGGTCTGATAGATGTTCTGACTAAACTCAGTTGATATCCCCCAGAGGCATTATTGATTATGCATATATTCAGCCTCTTGCTATCTGCACATCAGCACTTGTACGAGCAAATAAACTATGGATGGATTACCTAAAACTATCTCAATAGAAGTCACTTATTATAGAAATTAAAAATAAATATGTTCAGGTAAAAAAAAGTGGATATTTATTTAGTACAGCTTTAATGAACTCTATTAAACTTTGTGTTCTTGAATGACCCCAAGATTTAACACATTAGATATCATCAGGCCATATTTTATTAGGAATTTGTGTTTCACTTGCATGTCAATTCACAGTAGATAATTTAAATGACAATATATTGGCTGAAAAAATAGTGAGTTAACAGCAGATTTTGATCTGGGAAATTTACCAATATTGATGGCATCAAATGATAAAGAATCAAATATTAAAGAAAATTCTTACTCCTCTGTATTTAACTTCTTTATTAAAAGAACTTTCCCACACTATCTGAGGAAAGATCTGAACAAAGAAGTAAGATATTAAAATGCCTTCTCCACTCAAATTCACAAACAGACCTCAAATCCTATAGAATTAGTTCACTTTCCTGTTCATTTGATGATGTGAGACTACCTTTGAAACAAAATGTCTCTGAGGTAACTCTATAGGTGTTAGTCCCAGAGTATACCTTTAATTTTTATTTTATGTTTGCTTATTTATTTATTCATTTATTTATTTTGAATAGTAGGGGTTGAACCCAGGGCATTTTAACTAATGAGCTATTTATCCCTAGCCCTATTTATTTATTTATTTATTTAAGACAGGGTCTTGCTAAGTTACCAAAGCTGGTCTTGAACTTGAGATCCTTGTGCCTTAGGCTACTGAGTCACTGAGATTGCCAGCACACACCATCACACCTTGCTAAAGTGTGCTTCTTCTAGAGTGTGCTTCTTGAAAATACAACCTTCAAGAAAATATTGAGTGACCTTGGATCTGCCCGTAAAATAGAGTTTCAATACCACAGTTTATGGAATATGTTGCATGATGGGTCACATGTTACTTCCTAGTGGCCAAATTCAATAACCTTATTTCATCTGCATCCTTATATTCATAGCCAACTTCTTCCCTACGTTAAGCTTCTGAGATCCAGTTCTTAAGCTTCTGACATTCCAATTCTTCACTGACCTTCTAGAACTCATTCATGGCTGCTATATAGGCTCTTTGAACTGTGTGATGTGAGATGTGGCAAACAAAATGTCAACAAAGAACAAGGAAATGATTAATCTATTACATAGGAAAGTCTCTGTATCTATATCTGTATTTCAGTTTTATATCATTTATATTTGCATGTGATTTCCTGGAGTTTATTTATCAAGTTATGTTAATTACTGATTTTATCTCACTCTGGTAGCAGCTACACATTTGTATTAGCACGATTAGTCAGGTTTGCATCATTACAATGAAATACCTGATACAGGTTACTTTTCAAATAAAGAAAGGTTTGTTTCGGTTAATAATTTTGGAGGTGGTTCCATTAGTTTGGGCCTCTGGCCAGGGCAAAACATCATAATAGAAGCACAGGATATAGCAGACTGTTCATATATTGATCCAGGAACCAGAGAAAGACTGAAAGATGTTGCCATGCAATCCCCTTTGAAGGCACATCCCCAGTGACCTAATGATCTCCCATTAGGCCCAGCCTCTTTAAAGTCCAAAGCACCACCAATACCATTACCCTGGGCACCAAGCCTTTACATATCTATCTTTGCAAGACACTATCCATAGTCAAACCATAGTAACAATGTTCTTCAGAGAAACAGAACGAACAGGATGTGTGTATGTGTGTGTGTGTGTGTTTGTGTGTGTGGAGTGCGGGGGAGATTTTAAGCAACTGACTCTCATACTTATGGGAACTGGCAATTACAAACTATAGGGCAGGCCAAAGACTAAGGAAAGAATTAATGTTGCTGTCTCAAGTCTGTAAGCAACTGAAAGCAAAATTAAGGCCTACCCACATTTTGGAGGATAATGTGTTTTACTCAAAGCATCACATCTCAAAAATATCTCATAGGGGCTGGGGATGTGGCTCAAGTGGTAGCGCGCTCGCCTGGCATGCGTGCGGCCCGGGTTCAACCCTCAGCACCACATACAAACCAAGATGTTGTGTCTGCCGAAAACTAAAAAAAAAATATTAAAATTCTCTCTCTCTCTCTCTCTCTCTCTCTCTCTCTCTCTCTCTCTCTCTCTCTCTCTTTTAAAAAAATATCTCATAGCAATATCTAGAGTAATGTTTGACCAAAAACTACATACCATGGCCAAGTCAAGTTGACACACAAAATTAACCATCACAACAGTTAATATTATTCCAGTTTTACAGATAAATCTTAATCAAAGTCTACCCACCACATTGAAACTTTCTCTAAAAAAAACAGATCTTTTCATGACTCACAGTATGTGTGTTCCTCCAGGCACATTACCTCTGAATTTATTGTACTACATTTCAATTTTTTGTGGGAGTTAGTTTTACATTCTATACAATGAGAAACCCAGAATCTAGATTATATTTAGCTCTTGCTTGATGGTCAAAGCTCCACACTTGCCTATTGTCAAAAGCATACAGTGCCCTCTGAGGTGACTGTCACTGACATATATAATGCGAGCTTTCAAGGGTAAACAGGGTAAATTAAGACATCCTTTAGAATGTCACTCAAGAGAGTACTTCAAAATTCACTAAAGCTACATCACCTTTCAATATGAATTTCAAAAATCTAAAAGTATTCTTCAAACAGAGCCCAGACATCACAGAACATAAAACTTTATGTTAAAAATGAATCTTGGGAGAGACAAAAGATGATGGAGTATAGGAAGAGGACAATTTCTTGTTGTTCCTTGATTCGGGATTCAAGTAGTGGAGATACTACTTCCCAGTGAGGTGGTTACAGAGGGAATACACTGAATCTCAGTATCAATATCATGGAGAAAGAAATTTGGGTGCTTTGAACATAGAAAAGAATATCTCAGGAATCCAACTGATAATGCTGTAGCACCAGAACACTGTGGATGGGAGGGGCAACCGAAGCAGAAAGAAAAACTGAATTTGTAAAGAAAATTTGGCCCAGAGAACCACTGAAACAGAAAGACATCTGAACTTGAGTGATCCAAAGGTGGCACAGCAAATCAATTGTGATGGATGCTCTGCTTTTCTCAACTGGAGAGCGAAGTGCTGATGCAGCATATTTTGAGGAGACCAAGTTACAGATTTCTATGGCTGGAAGCCAGGAAGTTCGTAACAATTGTTCATGCAAGCACCTACTCTAGCACCTACCCTAAGATCTAGATTCCTCCTGGAGGAACACAACTGAGGTGAAAAGAGAAGGGATTATGCCTGGAGAGACACTGGCTATGGATACAAAGTACAGTACTTCTCACTTTCCCTTTGGCTTGGCAGCTTGCAGGACTACTCAGAGAGATCCGAGAAGCTAGACAGGTGGGCATATTTATGTCCTGGGTTTGATCCTAGGAAGATTATATTTGACGGTGGTGGCATGTATCAGAAGAGTGGAAAGTTGATCACTTCACTCTAAGAATGGAACTCTCAGGAGTCCACCCCCCCACCCCCACCCCCCCACCACCACCATCATCACCACCACCAGATCTAGAAGCCCAACAGAGATCCCCATCTGCTGGGCTGGGCAAAAGGGTGTACGGAGGTATTCTCTCTAGAGCAGATACCTCGTGACACAGCTTGAAAGGTTCCTCAGAACTAAATCCCAGCTACCTGAACTTTCCATTTAGAACTCTCCATCAGCCCCACCTCAGGAGGCCATCTATACAATTTGAACAGACAAAACTTCAATTGTCATTACTTCCCATTCTGTTCTTAGAAACTGGTTAGAAGGGAGGCTGAGAGCCATTATAACTAGCTTTAGTTCCAGGCCACTCCAGCTGAGAGCTTAGTGAGCAACTCAAAAGAAGATGGTCCAACAACCCCCAACCCTTACTCTCTCTAAGGGACACATGGCTCAAGAGGAAACAGAAAGATTTCTTTTCCTTTCTTTTTTTCTTTTTCCATCAAGCAGGAATGTGAATGTGTTTATGTGTGGACATGAGTGTTCTAGCTATGTTGATTGGCTCATGGAGGTGCATATATATATATATATATATATATATATATATATAGTCATGTTATCACTTTTTCCTTTTTTATTCCTTTTTAAAAAATTTCTTTCCTCAATCATTTGTTATTTTCCCTTTTTTGACCTCAGAGGGGTAAGATTTCCTGTTTATAAGTTTTTGTTTGGATTTTGTTTGTTTGGGCTTTTGTTCTTGTTTCATCCTTCTTTATAGTCATCACTTGCTACCTCTCTTCTTCTGTAACTGTTAACTTTTTGAATACTTTAAACTTGCTTTTACCTTCCTACCCCATTTAATGAACTGTAATTTATTATTTTATTTTTGGTACCAGAGATTGAACCCAGAAGCACTTAACCACTAAGTCACATCTCAAGCCCCTTTTAATTTTTGACACAAACTCTCACTAAGTTGCTTACGGTCTTGTTAAACTGCTGGGACTGGCTTTGAACTTGCACTCCTCCTGTCTCAGCCTCCTGAGCATCTGAGATTACAGGCATGTGTCACTAAGCCCAGCCTAATTTTTGAATCTTTAAGAATAACTGACTTTATATAATCAGTACACCCACCACTCAAGTTGTTGTGGTTATTAGTTGACACCCATGGCTTATGTTACTATTTCATGGCTTTTCTTATTATTGCTGTTGTTAAATGTTGACCCTGCCATTTCTCTTTTTGTGATCATTAATGGTGTACATGCCACAGTAGGCACTGGACATTTATTCTAATACTGTATATTGATCATTATGGTTGTTGCTGTTGCTTGTTTCCCCATTTTTATGAGAAGGGTTTTCAGGAGTACAGAGAGTACAGAACTCTGTGGCTGAGCTACACCCACAATGGAACAAAATGACAATACACCTTCTTCCACACACAAATTAACCCTCATCAAGTTTAAACAATACTTTAATACATAGAATAGAGGAAAGAAAACTCTTAAACCAATGATTAAATTCTAAATAGGAAAAACTAGAGAGGAATATCAGGTCCCATTCTTGGACAATCTACTCCTACAGCAAAATCAAATAAAGTTTCCAAAAAGAAGGCACAGCAAAACCCATAGTGTTACAGCAACTCTACAAGAGTTAATTGAACAGTTCTGCAGTAGAAAACTGAGAGGCATTGGCAGCTGGAACTAACACTTGGATTAGAAAGCCTATATGTTGAAGTGAAGAAATACCAACACAGAACTAATTTTTCTCCACATTTTTATTTGTGTATTATAGTTGTACACATCAGTGGAGTTTTTTTGTTAAATATTTGTACATGGATACAATATAACAATATTATTTGATCAATATCACTCCCCAGTACTTTGCCTGTCTCTCCCCACCTCTCACCCCTTGGTCCCTTTCCTCTACTGATTTCCCTTTGATTTTTAGGAGATTCACCCCAATCTTTTTTTTTTTCCTTTTTCCTCTCTACCTTTCACATATGAGAAAAAACATACTTATTTCACTTAAAATGCATGTATCACTGTAGTAAGATGTCTTTAATTCTTCAGGGTAAATATTGAGAAGTGGTATAGTGGGTCATATGGTGATTTCATGCCTAGTATTTTGAGGAGCCTCTATACTGATTTCCATGACAATGGTAATAATTTACAGTCCCACAAACAGTATAAAAGATAACACAGAATTAGTAACAGAAGAGATGACTATATGCCAAAGGACAAAAAAGAGGAAGACAAATCTACCTCAACAGATACACAGTCTAAGACCTCTGAAAACATGAGGAAACAGGCAAATAAGTCAGCCCCCAAAAGTTATAATCCCCTAACAAAGGAACACAGAGACATGGAAGGGGATGAAATTCCAGAGAAAGATTATTTAAACTTGATTTTTTTAAATAATTGAGATAAAAGAAGATCTAAGAAACAAAATAAGAAATAACTAAGAGAGGACAAAGACCATTTCAATAAAGAATAGAGATTCTGAATGGCAATTATCAAGAATACAAATAAAGATAATTGTTGGCAAGGATGTGGGGGAAAGGTACACTCATACATTGTTGCTAGGACTGAAAATTAGTAAAATCACTCTGGAAAGCAATATGAAGATTCCTCAAAAACTAGTAATGAACCACCATATGATCCAGCTATCCCACTCCTTGGTATATATCCAAAAGATTTAAAATCAGAATACTACAGTGATACAGCCACATGAAAGTTTATAACAGCTCAATTCACAATAACAAGGCTATGAAAC
Source organism: Marmota monax (assembly GCF_021218885.2). Lineage (NCBI taxonomy): Eukaryota > Metazoa > Chordata > Mammalia > Rodentia > Sciuridae > Marmota > Marmota monax. Next base: position 10,762 of record NW_026692970.1, read on the forward strand.
AAATCTACATGCCCTTCAACAGATTAATGAATAAAGAAAATGTGAGATATACACACACACACACACAATAGAATATAACTCAGTGATAAATGATAAAAATAATGATTTTATGACTTTTGCCAGTAAAAGGATGGATCTGGAGACTCTCAGGCTAAATGAAATAAGCCAATCGCCAATCCCCAAAATCCAAGGACCAAATATTCTCTCCAATCTGTGGATACTAACACACAATTGGGTGGGGGAAGACAGAAGGAAGAATAGAAGTTCATTGGATTAGACATAGGGGAATAAAGGGAAGGAAAAAGGGATGGGAATAGGAAAGACAGTAGAATGAATCATATGTAACTTTCCTATGTTTGTATATGAATACACCACCAGTAAAACTCCACATCATGTACAGCCACAGAATTGGATCCTAATTTAAACTTATTCTAAGTTATACGCCGTGATATATAACTTGTCAAAATATACTCTACTATCATGTACATCTATAAAGAATAAATTAAAAAATTAGAAATGTTAAAAAAGAAAATATGGTATACACACACACACACACACAATGAAGTATTAGTCATAAAGAACAATGACATTATGGCATTTGCTGGTAAATGGATGGAACTGGAGGTTATCATGCTAAGTAAATAAACCAGTCCCCAAAAGTCAAAGGTCAAATGTCTTTTCTAATATGTGGAAGTTAATCCAAAATTGAGAGGGGGGGGGATAAAAAAATAAAAGAAAGATCAATGGAGTAGATGAAGGGAATTAAAGGTAAGGGAGGAGAGATGGGATAAGAAAAGAACAGTGGAATGAATCTGACTTAACTTTCCTATGTAGGAATATACCACAGTGAATCTCACTATCATGTATATCCACAAGACATAAATTACAAAAATAAATAAATAAATAAATAAATAAAAACCATAAATAGCCGAAAGATCAGTAGAGTAGAGAGAAGGAAACATGGGGAGGAGAGGGTAAGGAAAGGGGAAGTACAGGGACTGAATTAGAGCAAATTATAATCCATGCTTTATAATTATGTCAAAATTAATACTAATATAACATATTACTAAAAGAACCAATAAAAAAGAAAAGAGAAAATATAGATTCTCAAAATAAAACTAGATCTCCTTGAAATGAAAGAAAACACAAATAAAATAAGAACTTCACCTAAAAGTATCAATGGAATATATTGATAGAAAACAGAACCTTAAGCCTTGCAGACAGGGTATTTGAGCTGGAACACTTAATATACAGTGAAGGAAAAGTAATAATAATAAAAGACTCACTTCAGACTTCTCATCTCAGACTTTAAAACCAAGGGCAAGGTATGAGGTAATCCAAGCCCTGAAAGAAAACAATTGCCAGCCAAGGTTGCTATATCCAGTAAAATTATCAACCAGAATTAAAAAGGAAATAAACATTTTCCATTTACATTAAGGAGAAACTCAAAACATTCATGATCACTAAACCTATACTACAGAAAATACTTAAGAAATAATACACAATGAAGAATTTAAAATTAAAACCCAGAACTTTCAAATGAATGCAACTTTTCAGAAGAATAATTAAGCAAATGAAAACTAAGAATGAATTAAAGCTATGAAAAAAAAAACAAAATTGCTAGAAATAATGAACATCTCCCCATAATAACTCTGAATATAAATGGTCTCCACTCTCCAATTAAAAGACATACTGTCATTATCACAGCATCAATTGTCCATATTTTTTAAAAAGAGCTGAAACAATCTAATGCTATATCTCAAGGCCCTAGAAAAGCAGGAACAACATAATTCTAAAACCAATAAAAGACAGGAAATAATTAATATCAGAGGTGAAATTAGTGAAATAGAGAATTTTTAAAAATACAAAAGATCAATATAACAAAGAGTTGGTCCTTTGAAAAAATAAACAAGATCTATAAATTCCTAGCCAAATTAACCCAAAGAATTACGTAGAAAGATCCAAATCAACAAAATTAGAGATGAAAAAGGAGATATCATCACAGACATTTCTGAAATCCAGAGAATCATTATAAACTAGTTTGAAAACTTATATTTAAAAATAAATGTATGTTAGGAAAACAGAAATCTAATCCAAAAAAAAAGTAAAAAGATACTCACTTTTGGGCTGGGGTTGTGACTCAGTGGTAGAGCGTTTACCTAGCATGCATGAGGCACTGGGTTCAATTCTCAGCACCACATACAAATAAATAAAATAAAGGTCCATCAACAACTGAAAAAATATTCTAAAAAAAGATACTCAAATTCATCCACATTAGTTCTGCTTATAGGAAAAGGAAAGCAATAATTTAAAAGGTTATATTTAGATGTTTTTAAATTCGGCTGAATTCCCTAGAAGGATTCAGAAAACCATGGAGGAAAATGGACCCTGAGATCATATCCCACCACCTCAAACAAAGAGGGAGTGGAAGAAGTGGAAGAAGAGAGAAAATAATTAAAATCAGAGCCAACACCAATGATTTGAAATATCAAAAGTTAGGTCCAGAAAAATCATGAAACAGATACATTGCTTGTTGCACTGAAAATTAGTGCAACCACTATGGAAAGCAGTAGGAGATTCCTTAGAAAAATTGGAATGCAAACACCATTTGATCCATCTATCCCACTCCTCAGTCTATGCCTGAAGGACTTAAAATTACCAAACTATAGTGACACAGCCACATCAAAGTTCAGAGCAGCTCAATTCACAATAACTGAACTGTGAAACCAACCTAGATGCCCTTCAACAGATGAATGGATAAAGAAACTGTGGTACATATACATGATGGAATATTACTCAGCCTTAAAAGAGAATTAAATTATGGCATTTGCAGGTAAATGGATGGAGTTGACGAATATCATGCTACACTAAGTAAGCCAATCCCAAAAAACCAAAGGCCGAATATTCTTTCTGATAAGTGGATGCTGATCCATAATAGGGTGGGGGGAGGCATGGGACAATGGAGGAATTTTGGGCAAAAGGGAGGGAGAGTAGAGAGGGTGCATGGGGGAAGGAAAGATGGTGGAATGAGATGATCCCCCTAGGTATGTGTATGTCATACATGTGGTGTGATACTACATCATGTACAACCAGAGAAATGAAAAATTGTGCTGTGTTTGTGTACAATGAATCAAAATGCATTCTATTGTCATATATATTTAATTAAAATAAATTAATTAATAAAATAGACCACATCTTAGGTCACAAAGAAATACTTAGCAAATACTAATACTAATACTACTACTATTAATAATAATAATAAAAGATAGTACTTTGCATTCTATCGGATCATAATGGAATAAAACTAGAAATCACTGACATAATAAAAATAGAAGCTACTCTAACACCTGGAGATCACAAAATACACTATTGAATGAACAATAGATAGCTGAAGAAAACAGGGATGAAATTAAAGAAATATTTAGAAGTAAATGAGAATAGAAACACAACATAATCAAAATTTCTAGGACACTATGAAGGTGATTCCAAGAGCAAAGTTTAATAAAAGAATAGAAAGTCACCAAATAAATAACCTAACATTACATCTCAAAGGCCTAGAAAGAGAAGAACAAATCAAAACCAAAAGCAGTAGAAGACAGAAAATAATTAAAATCAGAGCCAACACCAATGATTTGGGGGAAAAAAAGATTAAAAAAAATCAATGAAACAAAAAGTTGGTTATTTTAAAAAGTAAATAAAACTGATGAAACTTTAGCCAAGACAACCAAGAGAAAGAGGAAAAAACTCAAACTACTAAAATTAGTGAGCAAAGAGAAATATCACCAGGGACACTGCTAAAATACAGACATAATCAGAAACTATTTTGAAAATTTATATTCCAATACAATAGAAAATCTTGAAAACATTGACAAATTTCTAGAGAGATATGACTTACCTAAACTGAATCAGGGTAATGTAGAAAATTTAAATAAATCAATTTCAATCAATGAAATAGAAGATTCCATCAAAAGTCTACCAACAAAGAAAAGCCCAAGACCAGATGGATTCTCAGCCCAGTTCTACCAAACTTTCAAAAAGAACAAACACTAATCCTCCTCTATTTATTCCATGAAATAAAAAAAAAGAAGGAATCATTCCAAACTTATTCTATAAAGCTAGTATAACCCTGATACCAAAATCAGACATAGATACATCAAGGAAAGAAAATGTCAATATCCCTGATGATCATAGATGCAGAAATTCTTAATAAAATACTGAAAATCACATACAAAAACATATTTAAAAGAGTATACCATGATCAAGTGGAGTTTATCCCAGGATGCAAGGGTAATTCAACATACAGAAATCAATAAACATAATTCGCCAATAATCAATAGACCTAAAGATAAGAATGACACGATTATCTCAATAGATGCAGAAAAAGTATTTAACAAAATAAAACAATTATTAACATTTAAAATACCAGAAAATCTAGGGATAGTAGGAACATGTCTCAACATTGTAAAAGGTATGTACATTACACCCAAGGCCAATGTCATTGTAAATGGAGAAAAACTAAAAGCATTCCATCTAAAAACCTGGAACAAGACAAGAATGCCCACATATATTCAACACAGTCCTTGAAACTCCAGCCAGAGAAATTAGGCAAAAGAAAGAAATTAAAGGGATACAAAGAAGAAACGAAGAGGTCAAACTATCTCTATTTGCTGAAAACATGATTCTGTATTCAGAAAACTTCTAAAACTCAAACAAATTCAGCAAGTAGCAGGATATAATCTTAACACCCATAAAATAACTGCATTCCTATACATCAGTGATGAATCAGCTGAAAGAAAATTAGGAAAACTATCCCATTCACAATAGCCTTATAAATAAATAAATAAATAAATAAAATATTTGGGAATCAAACTAACAAAAGAGGTAAAAGACCTCTACAATAAAATCTACATAACACTGAAGAAAGAAATTGAAGAAGACCTTAGAAGATGGGAAGACCTCTCATGTTCTTGGTAGGCAGAATTATTATTGTCAAAATGGCCATACTACCAAAAGTGATATACAGATTTAATGCAATTCCTATTAAAATTCCAATGAATTCTTCATGGAAATAGAAAAACAATCATGAAATTCACTTGAAAAAATAGGAGGCCCAGAACAGCCAAAGCAATCATTAGCAAGAAGAGTGAGGCAGGAGGCACCACAATACCAGACCTCAAATTAAACTACCCAGAAGGTAACAAAAAAGTATGGTATTGGCACCAAAACAGACATCAAGACTAATGAAATAGAATAGAAGGCACAGAGATAAACCCACATAAATACAGGCTTCTCATACTAGGCAATGATGCCAAAAACATACATTGGAAAAAGAGCCTCTTCAACAAATGGTGCAGGGAAAAGTGGAAATCCACATGTATTAGAATGAAATTGAATCCCTATCTCTCACCCTGGACTAAACTCAACTCAAAGTGGATCAAAGACCTCGGCATTAGACCAGAGACCCTGCATGTACTAGAAGAAAAAGCAGGTGCAGTTCTTTATCACGTCAGCTTAAGAACTGACTTCCTCAGCCAGACTTCTAAAGTGCAAAAAGTAAAATCAAGAATCAAAAAATGGTAAAGTCTATTTTTCCCTAGGACTTCTCCACCCCCCCGCCGTTATTGTGAATTAGCATCTGTTTATTATAGAAAACATTCAGCCCTTGGTTTTTTGAGATTGGCTTATTTCATTTAGCATGATATTCTCCAGTTCCTTCATTTACTGGCAAATGCCATACATAACTTCATTCATCTTTAAGGTTGAGTAATATTCCTGTGTGTTTGTGTGTGTGTGTGTGACTTTTTTTTTATCCATTCATCTTTTGAAAGGCACCTAGGTTGGTTCCATAGTTTAGCTATTTGTGAATTTAGCTGCTATAAACATTGATGTAGCTGCATCACTGTAATATGCTGATTTTAAGTCCTGTGGGTATAAATCTAGAGTGGGATATGTGGGTCAAACAATGGTTGCATTCCAAGCTTTCTGAGAAATCTCCATACTGCTTTCCATGATGGTTGCACCAATTTGCAGTCCCACCAGCAATATATGAGTGTGGCTTTTACTCTACATCCTCGCCAACATTTATTATTGTTTGTATTCTTCATAATTGCCATTCTGAGTAGTTTTTGATTTGCATTTATCTAATTACTAAAGATTTTGAACATTCTTTTCATATCATCAATGTTTATATCAGCTCAATTCACAATTGCTAAACTATGAAACCAATCTACGTGCCCCTCAACAGATGAAAAGAAGAGGAAAATAAGGTATATTACTCAGCCATTTTTTTTAAAAAATGACTTTATGATTTTTTTCTGGTAAATGGATGGATCTGGAGACTCTCATGCTAAATGAAATAAGCCAATCTGAGGATCCAAAGGCCAAATGTTCTCTCTGATATTCAGATGCTAATACACAATAAGGGTGGGGACAGGGAGTATAATAGAAGTTTATTGGATCAGACAAAGAGGAATGAAGGGAAGAGGAATGGGAAGGAAAGACAATAGAATGAATCAGATATAACTTTCCTATCTTCATACATGAATATACCACCAGTGAAACTCCACATCATGTACAACCACAATGGAATACTAATTAGAAAAAGTTATACTCCGTGTATGTATAAAATGTCAAAACACATTGTATTTTTAAGTATATCTAAAGAGAACAAATTTTTAAAAAAGATAAATCCAGAAGAATAATCCCCTAAACAATAAATAAATAAATAAATAAATAAACTCCTAGACCAGCACATTTAGGAAGCAATACCTCTCAGGGTCCCATCTTGCTCCTGTAAGAGTTCTGTTTCTATTCCTCACACTTGAATAAATCCTACTTCCTTTCACTCTTGCCTTCCATTGTCCCATGAATTTCATTCTTCATATTTAGGAGACAAGAACCTAGAAAGAAGATGGTAATGACCTGATGTCGTCTATTGCAAAACTGGAAGGCACAGCCCTCATTTAGAAGTGCAACATGCCACTCAATGGTAGTGGAGAAGAGTCAGGTTTGGCTGGCTGAAATCCTCAAAGCTGATGCCTGTAGGTGTTCCCTGCTATGATTAGCTGCTAACACTAAAGGAGCTTTCTGGGCTGCAGAAGCCTACAGCTTACCCAGATTCCACCCACCAACAGAAGCCAGAGATCTAGTTTCATCTCAAATTCCTGTTTCAAAAAACCCATGAACTATATGACTCTAAATATATGACATTCTGGAAAAGGCAAAACTATGAAGAGAAGTATAAACAACAAGGTTGAAGAAGGGAAGAGGGTTGAAAAGGTAGAATGTGGAGGATATATAGGGCAGTGAAACTATTCTGTATGATACTATTATTGTGTACACATCATACACTCATCTACAGTACGTACAGCACCAAAAATAAACTCTAATGTAAATGATAGACTTTAGATGATATGATGAGTCACTATAAATTCATTGATTGCAACATATATGCCACTGTGGTATTGACAGTGGGGGAGATTATGTGTGGGTTTTGATGGTAATTGTGAATGAATAGTGTAGACTGAGAAACTATAAGGCACAGAAAGGCATATAAAAAAGCACATTTTTGTCTTTGTTTTTTAACAGTGCTAGGGATTGAGTCTACCTTTAAATAGTTATCTGGGATGTGTTGTACTAGAAAGTTTACTGCTATAAATTAGGATATCTGGGTTCTAATCCTGGCTCTGTTACTCACAAGGTGGCCTGATGTGACAAAATTCACACAATACCTCTAGAAGTTGACTCAATAGCTAATTAGCGGCCTTACCAGATGTGGTCTACATAATCTCTCCACTCAGATGTTAAAACACTTCTCCAAAATTGACATGTCCAGAATTCAATATTTGTTCTTCTCCTATTCCCCCAAACTTGGATCTCATCCTACTAGTCAGGCTCAAGCCCTGAACCTCAAAATTATCTTTCACACCTTTCTTTCTTTCCTATCATGACATCATTTAATGAATAATCAGTTCTTATAGATTTTTATCTTCTAAATAATTCCAATATTCCCCTTTTCTGAGGAATTCCCAACATTATATCTTATACCTAACTGCCATCGTATCTCACCTGGAATCTTGCTCTCACTATTCCATTCTAATTCTTTCTGAGGCCCCATTTTTGTATAAGCAATCTGAATAATCTTGTTCAATGTAACTATAATTACAAGCATATATCCTTTCACCAGTTAAAGAAGATTGGATATTCCTCCTGAGAAGAGAGCACAAAGTAAGTTAGAAATTTGCTGGGAGCCATTAGCCAAGTAGGTATGACAATTTCCTTGCCAGCGTACCCCATGTTGCTTAGTGGAAGGACTTGTGGAAATAGGACATTTTGCAGTGACATTGCATGTAGGTGACCTTGCTCAAGGACCAGGGCAGATCCGGGTTTAGGGCGTTCCCGGTTTAGGTTCCAGGTTTAAGGTTTAAGATTATTCCTGCTGGGAATAGGGCATGTATCCTGCTGCCTGAGTTCCCCTTGAGTTCTCACGGGATTCAGACAGTATTTTTGGGGAGACAGAAGCCCAGTGGATGTGGATTTGGGCAGAGAACGTGGATTTGGGCAGAGAACGTGGATTTCCCCAGAACATGATTGTAGACGGCTGGTGTGAGTTCGGGAATAAAGAGTTGCTGTTTGAATCTACAAGCTGTGTGGTGGCTCGTGATTGTGTGCCCAGCCAGACTGCGGCATTTGTGCCCAGCCAGACTGTGGCAGAAATTTTCTTTTTTGAAAAATAAGATATGGAGAAAAACTTCTGAATGAAAGTGGCCAACTGAGATGAAGCATACCACCACCACCACTAGAAGTTATTAAAATTATAGTGAAGAAATAGCTGGGATATAAATCTATAACAGTGGTCAGGGGGAGTGAATGTCAACAAATATCTAAAATAGAAAAGAAATAAAAGAATATCAATAGTGAAATATAAAGAAAGATGTGAAATAGAACATTGTGAAGGAGGTTTCAATGGTGGAGGTGCAGAATCCTGGATTTCCTGTGAAATACAAATTGTCAAGTAAGTGGATAGACCTTAGAAATGGAGCTTAAAAATGGAGTCAAGGCAAGAACCCTATAAATTCTCAGTGCTTTGCTCTCTTTCCTTGAACCTGCATAAAAGACAATGAGTTTCCCAACCAGTCATATTGAAGCTAAATATGCCAGATGACAAGCATTCCCTGTGTACACAGAACTCTCAGGAAACCTCCTTATTTCCTCTTTAAAAGATGAACAGTTAGCAAGAAATAGATGATCATTTAGAAAAAGCCCATTACATGTAAAGGACCAAAGTAAATAAATAAAAAAAAAAAAACCTCAAAGAAACCTAAGGAAACAAAATTTGTTTAAATATTTTTCTAGATATTCTGAGACATGTTCAAGAAGTCATGTACTGTATGAAATAAGAACAAAATACAATGAAAAAAGGAAACATTAGAAAATGAGAGAACACTTAAAAGCATGATTAAAAAATTAATGCATTCGGTTTAAAAAACAAAACAAAATAAGAAATCTTTCAGAGTATGGAAGATGGGGGTGGTAGGAAGTGGAAGAAGTAAGGGGAGAAGGAGAGGACAAACAAAACACTACAAGGTAAAAAATTAGACTACTATCATATTTTTTCATTAGAGGTAGTAGAAGCTAGAAGACAGTTGTGCAAGATTTTCAAAATAACAAAAGAAAATAATTTGATACTGGAATTTTACACCCAGATAAATTTCAGGTAAACACATAAAGAAAATAAACCTATTTTCTGACATCTAGTACTTAGAAAAAAAATTTGTAATCTGAAAGAAAATGTTTGAATGTATCCCTCAGCAAAACCAAGGAAGAAGATAAAATAAAGAACATTGTCACACACCAAAACATTCATGAAAAGAAATCCCAGTTTCATATTATACAAAACAATAAATTATAAAAATTATAACAAGAATTACTTGGATCCAAGATGTCCTCAATTTTAAAAAAAAAAAGACAGAATGGAATATAAATATAGATGGAGCACCCCTAATCTGAAAATCTAAAATCTAAATGTCCCAAAAATGTTTTAAGCATCATATTGGTGCTCAAATAGTTTTAAATTTGGGATTTTAGATTTTCAGATTTTGGATATTCACCTGGTAAAGTCTAGGTAAATATTCTCATATAAAAAAAAAAAACCTCTGAAATCTGAAATATTTCTGGTCCCAAGCATTTTGCATAAGGGATACTCACTCTATACTAGAGAAATTAAAGAACTATACAATATTATAGGTACACTGCAGTAAGTATGTATTTCCTCTCAGAAAAGTGGGGAGAGGGCAATCATAAATATGCAAAAAAGAAAAGCCAAATATAAAACCAATTAAAATAAAATTGAATTTTTGAACAATTGATGAAGACGAAGAAAGAGGTCTCTTTTTATTAATTTCATTTTTCAAATATTAAGAGTGATGACATTGCAACTATAGAGAATGAAAACTAATCCTAACACATATTGACTCTCCAGTGAATAAAATTTATATAATAGGGGCAATATGTGTAACTGTCAAAGAAATTGTGATAAAATGCAAAAATAGTCCCAATTATCTACTGTCCTTTAAAAGCACACCCCAATGATATAACTTTACAGCCAATCCCAACAAGAGGTAGAATCTGCTTCCTTTCCTCTTGAATCTGAACTGATTTTGAGGCTTCTTTTAACCAATAGAATGCAGCAGAAATAACAATGTACCATTTCCAAGCCCAGGTATCAAGAAACTGGCCCTGCTTCTGCTCCCTCTTGGAACATGTTTCCAGTGGCCAGAAGAACAAGACAGACTAGCTGCTGGGTGATAGACTATATAGTTCATTCTACCCTTTATCCCTCACCATCATCCACCTACCCTCCAGAAGCAAGACAGATGCTAGAGTGCACCCACTGAACACTTAAACAACTGCCCAGCTAAGAAAGCCCAAATTTTTGGCCCCCCAAAGTCACAAGGTAAATAAATGATTGCTGTTTTAATCCACTGAAATTTCAGAGTGGTTGCTGAAAAGACAAAAGCTATTTTAAGCCTCCACAGCAAGATTATACTGACTCGGATCCTGACTTTTATCATTTTGTTATGTGACTTTGAGTAAGTTACTCAGTTTCTCCATAACTCAGTTTATATGTCTGTGAAATATGAGTAAAATAGACTATCTACTTCATAATATTGTTTGAGGATTAATATATATGTAAACAAATTTGAGTCACTGCATGTACAGCAATTAAAATGATACATGGCAGATTGAAAATATTCAATAAATGTTGTTATTTAAAATTTTTAAATGAATAGTATTTATTAATTTTCAACATCCAGAATTACTCACAAAATATAAATGACTTAACTATAGCTATAGGATGGAATGAAAATGCTAATAGTTTATGAAAATGCAGTTATAAGAAACTGGGAGGTAGAAAGAGGAAAGAACAGGTGGAAGGATGAGTAGGGGGTTAATATATTCATCATTTAAAGTGGAGAGTAAAGAGATACTGTCTAAAGTTAACCAGTTAAGAAACAGAGGTTATATGAAAATGTCCTTACAAAGACAGCAAAATGAAAAGCTGAATAGTGATAAAAATTATAAAAACTTAGGAAAATGGGGATAAATAAAAGTGGGAGATAAAGTAAGAAAGCTCGGTCCTCATATATCATCTATTATCTATCATTGCTAAAAGAATATAGATAAAGTTCAAAGATAAAAAAAAACTTTGAAGAATTGAAGTCTGTGCATATTTAAAGATATAAAACAGAAAATCAGTCCCTGAAGAGAGACTAGGAAGGGAAAGTAGAACAATTTTCTTAATTGTAAACATATTATTTTGATACTTTTTCTGTAAAAGGTACAAAAAAATTTCACAAATTTTTTTTGTACCTTTTACTGTACTTCTTTTACTGTACTTTTCACCTGTACTTCTAATACTTAGGCTAAAAAAATGTGTTTTCCAAAAACTAACTCTGATAAAATTTTATGATATTCATAACCTAAAAAGTTAAAGAACTTTATAAACCAACTTAAAAATTCTTTTATTAGTAAGGTACTAAAAAGCCATAAGTAGGGTGAATTTTATGTCCAAAAATAAAATAGTATAAAAAATACTCTCTCACAAAATGTGATACAGTTATCCTCCTCCTTTGTCTGCAGGAAATATGCCTCAAGACCCCTATTAGAGTTTGTAAACAATACAGTGTAACAACTATTTACATGGCATATTTACATTGTATTAGGCATCAGTAACCTAGAGATCATTTAAAGAATATAGGAGGACATAGGTTATATGTAAATACTATGCATTTTATATCAAGAACTTGAGCATCCATAAATTTTTATATCTGCAGGTGATCCTGAAACCAATCCCTTGTGGACACCTAGAGAACTGTATAATACTATATATTTTCCTATACATACATACTTATGATAATATTTAATTTATAAATTAGGCACAATAAGAGATTAATAGTAATAAAATAGTATAGTTATAACAATATACAGTACTATGTTAACAAAAATGTAAATATGATCCTTCTTTCAAATATTGTATAGTACTGATCCTTCTTGTGATGATGTCAGATGATACAATGCCTATGGGAAGAGCTGAAGTGAAGTGAATGACACTGGCATTGTGACCTCAGCAAATGATTTTTTTCCTTTCAAATCAAGATCTTTCACCTTTTAACTTTAAAAAAGCACTTTACTGCATTTCTTTTAATATTTAAGAATTGCCAACATCACTACTCTTATGCTTTGGGGATGTCATTAAGTACAATAAGGATCATTTGGAAACAAACATTGCCATTCTACAGTAGTCAATCCAATAACTAAGATGGCTACTAGAAGACTAATGGGCACGACCATGGACACGCTAGATCAAGGGATTCACATCCTAGGATAAAGTGGGTCCAAGCATGAGATTTCATTACACTATTCAGAAAAGCACACAATTGTGAATTGTTTATTTCTGGTATTTTCTATTGAATATTTTTGGACAAGAGTTGAGCACAGGCAACTGAAACCTCAAAAAGCAAAAACACTGATAAGAGGGAATCTATGTATGGCTATATAAGGAAATATTAGCAATAAAAAGAAATTAAGCCAGGTGTGGTGGTGCATACTGTTAATCCCAGCTACTCAGGAGGCTGAGGCAAAAGAATTGTGATTTTGAGGCCAACCTCAGCGACTCAGGGCAGACCCTGTATCAAAATAAAGGTTTTATAAAGGGGTGTGATAAAGGTTCCTGTGTTTGGTCCCCAGTACCAAAAGAAATGAAATATTGGTAAATACTTTAACACAGATGAACACTGAAACATTATGCTAAATCAAAAAAGCCAGTCATCACAAAAGGCCACAAATTGTATCATTCCATTTACATGAAATATCCAGTATAGTAGAAATAAATTATATTAATGGTTGGGGAAGAGATGAGTGTGTGAGTGGGGAGTGACTGCACATAGGTAAGGGATTTCTTTACAGAAAGATAAAAATATTCTAAAATACATTGTGGCAATGTTGCACACCCTGGTGAATATACTAGAAAACACTGACTTATACACTTTAAGTTGTACATTAATTACATTTCAATAAATACGTACTTATACATGAGTATTTATACTGATCTAAGGCCATATATTCATATTTACCTTTTAAACTATTTATAGAATCATTTCTTAATTTTCTCATACAGAAGCAGGATATAGACAATATTTATTTGATGAACATGTTTGCAAGAATTTTTTAAAAGATAAATAGATTTAAGAAAAATATACTTGGGATTGGAAAGGATAAGGTTAAGGCAGGAGGTAGAGTTTCTTCCTAATAAGAGCCTGAAAAACCCCACCCATTGTCTCTCCCACTGCCACCAAGGTCTTAACTGCTCTTGAAACCCACTCCATAGGCAGCCATTCATTCTGGTCATAGGAAATATGAGAATATACAAAGGCATGTGGGCTCCATATGTTTAGTACTCATATGCTTTCATGTACTGTGATTTTCTTGCCATACCAACTTCTCTCAATATCCCAGGAGCCCTCTGCCTGACCCCATCTATCTCCTATAAAATGCTTAAGTAAGATACTTTCCACAGGTAAGTTGGATGTGGTTTCCCTGTGATGACTCCAGTCTATAAACATAAAATTCTCACAAGAAAACAAAACTTTTTAACTTATGAATATTGACAATCACATGCAATTCAAAGCATTAATGTATGTAATTTTTACATTCAATGTAGGATTTCTACATATCATTTTAAATGTGCCCATATTTTATTTACTTTTCACCTATTATAAGATCAGACTTAGAAAGAATTTGTTTATACCTCTCAAAACCTATATTTGTCATGAGCAGTTATAAGCTGCTTTCAATTTTAAGTATGTAACACATTAAATACTGAATCTGAGAAAAACTATTGTTTATTGTACTTGAATAAGATAGATAACTAAAATGTGTTAATATTATTAATAACTGTTCAGATCTGCTAAAATGATCTATATTTCACGGGAACAGTTTATTCATGTATATTTCACCAAAGTATATTTCAATATTCTAATCCTAGGGGCTGGGGTTGTGGCTCAGCAGTAGAGAGCTCTCCTAGCATGTGTGAGGCCCTGGGTTTAATCATCAGCACCACATTAAAATAAAGGTATTGTGTCCAACTACAACTAAAAAATAAATATTTAAAAAAATATATTCCAATCCTATATTTAAGTAAGACTTTCTCTAACTGTGTTTTTAATCATTTGAACTTACATCACCTAAAACTCAATTAGGCAAGAGCCCTCTGATAACCAAGTTGATTTTCAAATACTTGAATCATCTTTATAAAAAGGAAGCCACATTTTATCATGAACATAAATCTCTGAATATAGAGGACAAGTTTTGTTTTTTGTGTCAAGCTCTCTGGGTTTGAATAACTTCCAAACTTCACTAGATTTTTTTTTCATCCCTCCTATTTATTTTTACAGCTCTTAAAGGATACATATGCTTTTAGGTTTGAAGAGCCAGAGAAGGCTTGGAAATAACCTTTAATGAAAACTTTTAAGTAGGCATGCCAAAAAAAAGGAAAAAATGAAGTACTGTCTAGGCCCAGTAAGCTTTGCTTGACCTAGTTATAGTTAAATGAAATGTCAATGGGAAATTTAAGGTAAGCAAATGAGCCAAAGTTCTGCAGGAGGTGGCTCTGATGACTTAAGAAGAACGACATCTGATCCTTCTAAAGAAAACACATTTCTCATGGCTGTCAGCATACTACCAAGGAAGAAAGGAGAATAAGCTAAAGCATAAATATTACTATTCCTAAAGGATGTTCTTCAAGAAAGGAGGCCTTTGTCTTGGCTGTGTTTATATAAATCCTAGGAATATTTAACCAAAAATATTTTTTCACATAAATGTAAGTCACAGCCAATGAAGTAGAAACTAGTTCAGTGTGTCCAAACACAAACTCCAGGAAACCACAGGAAAAAAAAAGTATCATATTCTCTTGGAGCTTCCATAATAAATAAATAATGAAGATGACATTGTTAAGAGTGTACAACAGCCACCAGGCTTCAAATGTGAATTAGTTAATAGGCTAACAAAATCAGAACCCAAGAATGTGTATAAAAAAGCTGCTAAGAGATGGGTTAGTACTGATTGGTTTGTAAAAACAAATCAAGCACTTCTGGTAAGTAAAATTAAATAATCAAAATTGGATAAAGTTATAGTATACACATGCCATCAGTTTTTTAAATTTTTATTAATAGTTCTCCCTCAGAAAAAGATTGTTCATGAACCCACATAAGACACCCTAAAGGTCTCCTGGGAATTACTGAATAAGATCTGAAACAATGGCCTTAACTGAGCTCAGTGGGAAAACTGCAAAAATAACTCCTCTTACCCAACCCCCATTCATGTGACAAGATTAGACATGTGGTTTATCTCACTGAACATTCCCAGGCATTAAAGATTATTTCTTAGAGCACACATGGCTTTTCTCCTTACAAAAAATCAAAAGTTGACTACAGTGCAAGTCTACTAAACAGAATATTTCTGAATGTCTGTGATTATGTAAATTATCTGTCTCTAAGAAATAATAAGTAAAGACATTAAAGTACATCAAAATCACCTGCATTTCACATCACTCCATGGTAAACTATTCTTTAAAATCACCTGCCTCTTCCTTTCTAACTTTTTATCCCCACCCAACCTGTCTCACTGATATGTATTTGTGTGTGTGTGTGTGTGTGAAGTGTGTGATGTATATTTATGTATATATTCAAGATTTATATACCTTTGGTATATCAAAAAATTGATCTCATTGCCCTCCCAGGCCTGGCTTCTCATCTTGCCCCCTCCTTGGCCACAGCCTCCTTCCTCCTATCTGCATGGGCAGCTCTACACAGACCCAGGAGTAGATGATGTAGTAAAGGTCACAGTGTAGCCCCCTAAGTTTCTCTGTGTAGACTCTATATAGATTGTGTATGTCACTGCCCAGACCCAGAGGTCAGGTTGCTGCCAGGTCCTGATTGATGCCTGCCCTCAGACTGCATGGACTATCCCTTTTTATGGTTTCCTCCTCCAGCCCTCAGTGGCCTTCCCTTCCACACAGTCCATATGTTCACCCCCAGTCTCACTTGTCAACCTGCAGGGAGCTCAGGGGATCCATCCAGAGAGGTTACAAAGGTACAAGCAAATGGAAGAGCAATGCTAGAAGATTAATTGAACCCTAAGAAGGGGGTTTTGAAAATCATAAGTAAGAATTGAGTCAAACTGTAGGATACCAAGGGGAAAATCTGCTACAGAACTGGAAGAAATTTGGGATGACTTCAAGTTTCTAAAACTTAATTTTAAAATTTATTTTGTAGGAGATTTTGGAAGATGGACAAATAGAAGAGTCCTTTCACTGGCGGATCCATGGGAAGAACCAAGAAAATCAGACAGTCAGCTTTTCAAAAGGGTGAGTGAATGATCAAGAATTACGGGGGACTTTACTGGAATTTAATACTGGACACTCAAAACAGATCAGTGACTCATGAGATTTTGTATAATAAAATAAGGGATAAAGATCCCCATGCTCATAGCCACAATACTGGCTGGAGGCACAAACAAGAATAGTCCCTACATTGATTGCAGTAAAGCAGTAAAGGAATTAAAGGAACCCCCATTCTCAGGAAGACTGAGGTATGTAAGGGTATGGAAAACTTAGAAATCAGAGACACTGCCTAAAAAAACTGTAAGCTGTGCTGAACAGCATCCATTTATTGGAGGGAAGCTGCCATCTCTTTGATGGTGGCATGCTCAGAGGACAGCAGAAGAAATCATTTTGCAGCCCGGGCTTGGCTGGCAGCTGGGGAAGCAGACTATTGGCAGAACTGTCTGGCCCATAAAACAAGCCAGACAAACACATACTGGGTGATATAGAGTGTGCCTAAGTGACCAGGAAAAAAAGAAGTGTGGAGAAAGGTTTACACTGGTTACAAACACCCACCTAACTTCCCCCTTACCCTCCAATCTGCTGCTTACAGGACCAGCTGGGAGAAAAGCACTGAACAGGGAATTAAAAAGGGTAGGGGCAGGACAGACTGAGTTTGGAGACTGAATCAGAGACCAGGAATCGTGGGGTTTGCAAGTGAAGTAGTTGGCTAAGAACAGGCTCCTACACCACAAGAATGGAACCCAAAGGAGTTTCCTGGGGTTTAGTCTTCCAACATGGACCAGCAATTGCTGGACCTTGGAGGTATACTGACAAAATCTCCAGAACAATAGGTACCCAGTGAAGGAACAGGCACATACCTAAGCCTACAGGACTAAACCTCTCATGCTAATAACCCCCAAACATCCTGAAGGTGAAGCTAGCATCAAACTCCAGACAATACCACCTAACCTAACTGCTGAGAAGGGAAGCTGAGAAACTTTTGAACACCAACAATTTTTCAATTTTTCATCAAGATCCTTCTTATTTTCTCTCTCACATTTCTACAATTCTTGAAACCAAGTATTTTTCATGCATAAGTTCATTGAGTACTGGGATGTCTAAATAGTATATTGCACTTTCGATGTGTATTCTTTTATTTTTACTTTTTTTTCCTTTTCTTTTTAACATTTTTTTTATTCTTTACGTTATATATTTTTTCCTCTAACTTATCTGTTTCCCTAGATTCTCTTTCTCTCTTTTCTCCTGCTAAGAGACAACTGCTATTAATCCCTCTTTCATTTTTCCAATAATTTTCTACTTCAGTCTTCTCTCTTCCTTCCTCATAAACATCAATCCTATAATACTTCTTTGAACTTGTAATCCTCATTTGAAATCACAAACTCTTTTGCAAATTTACTGTTTATATTATAGATGATAATTAAACACATCATTTCTGTTTAATGTGACAAAACTATTAACTCTTAATAGGAGCTATTTGGTTTAAGGCCATACATTGTTTACATTGTTTACATTAAGTGCCATTATTATTTGTCTCCCCTCTAAATATGAGGGGAAATATTCAAGGGACAGGGTAAAAACAGTACTGCCTCAGATCCACACCGCTAGATGGGCAGACAAAGACAACATGAAAAACAAGGGAGCAAAGCACCCCAAACAAACCAAGAGGCTCCAATAATAGAATCCATGGACTTGGGTGTGGTGTTGCATGCCTGTAATCCCAGGAGCTTGGGAGACTGAAGCAGGAGGATTACAAGTTCAAAGCCAAACTCAGCAACTGTGAGGTACTAAGCAATTCAGTGAGATCCTGTCTCTAAATAAAATACAAGAAGGTCTGGGAATGTGGCTCAGTGGTTGAGTGTCCCTGAGTTCAACCCCCAGTTCAAATCCCAGTACCCTCCAAAAAGAATAGAATCCATAGACACCACAGTAGAAGAAACATCAGAGAAAGAATTTAGAATATACATAGTTAAACTGATCCATGACTTAAAGGTTGATGTAAAGAGTGAAATCAGAGATAAATTTCAGGAAGTGAAAGATCACTTCAATTAAGAGATAGAGATTCTGGAAAAAAAACAATCAGAAATCCTCAAAATGAAGAAATCAATAAAACAAATTAAAAAGTCAATGGAAAGCATCACCAGCAGACTAGCCCACTTGGAAGACAGAACCTCAGGCAATGAAGAGAAAATATATAAACTTGAAAATGAATTTGACCACACAGAGAAGATGAACAGCATGAACAGCATGTCCAAGGATTATGGGATAACATGAAAAACCTAGATGAAGGCATGGAGATACAAACCAAAGTAATGCACAATCTTTTTAATGAAATGATATCAGGAAATTTCCCAAACCTAAAGAATGAAATGGAAAATCAAATACAGGGCTCCAAATGTGCAAAATTACAACAGACCCACATCAGGACACATTATAATGCAAATTCTATCCATACAGAGTAAGGATAGAATTTTAAAGGCTGTGAGAAAATAATACTAGATTACTTATAGGGGGAAGCCAATTCAGATCTCAGCTGATTTTTCAACACATACCCTCAAAGCAAGGAGGTCCTGCAATAACATATACCAAGCTCTAAAAGAAAATGGATGCCACCAAGAATTCTATATCCAACAAAATTAAGCTTCAGATTGAGGATGAAATGAAAACCTTCCATAATAATTTTTTTAAAAAGAAAAGAATTCACAACTAGAAAATCTGTGCTATAGAACATTCTCAACAAGATGTTCCATGAAGATAAAATGAAAAAAAAAAGTGAAAACCAGCAAAGGGAGGAACTACACTATGGCATAGTCAATGAAAGGAAAAAATAATTCAAATTAAAAACCAGAAATAAACCAAAATGACCAGGAATACAAATCATATCAGTAATAACCTTGAACATTAATAGCCTAAACTCATCAATCAAAAGACACAGACTAGCAGATTAGATTTTTTAAAAAAAGACCCAATAATATGCTGTCTCCAAAAGACTCACCTCATAAGCAATGGCATCCACAGATTGAAGGTGAAAGGATGGTGAAAAAAAAACAAAACATCACTCACATGATTACATAAACAAGAAGGGGTTTCTATCCTTATATGAGATAAAGTGGACTTCAAGCCAAAGTTAGTCAGAAGGGACAAAGAAGGACATTTTATACTGCTTAATGGTATTATACATCAACAAGACATAACAATTCATAAATATTTATGCCCCAAACAATGGAGCATCTACATACATCAAACAAACCCTTCACAGTTTTAAGAGTCAAATAGACCACAACACAATAATACTGGGTGACTTTAAGACACCTCTCTCATGACTGGATAAATCCTCCAAACAAAAACTAAACAAAGAAACTATAGAACTAAATAATACAATCAATAATTTAGACTTAATAGACATACATAGAATATTTCACCCATCAAAGAGTACATACATTTTCTTCTCAGCAGCACATGGATCCTTCTCTTAAATAGACCATATGTCATGCCATAAAGCACCTCTTATCGAATACAAAAAAGAGAGCAAGAGAGAGACATAATACCTTGCATTCTATCAAATCATAATGGAATAAAATTAGAAATCAGTGATAAAATAAAAAATAGAAGCTATTCTGACATCTGGAGACTAAACAATATGCATTTGTATGAGGAATGGATAGAAGAAGAAATCAGGGATGAAATGAAAGAATACTTGACTGTATATGAGAATAGTGATGCAACATATCAAAATCTCTGGGACAACACCATAAAGGCAGTGCTAAGAGGAAAGTTCATTGCACTGAGCTCATTCATTAAAAGAATAGAAAGTCATGAGATAAATGAACTAACAGTACATCTCAAAGCCCTAGAAAAAGAAGAATAAATTGACACCAAAACAGTAAAAGACAGAAAGTAATTAAAATCAGAGCTGAAATCAGTAAAATCAAAACAAAAAAAAATAAAAAAATTGACAAAACAAAAAGCTGGTTCTTTGAAAAAAAATGTTTATTTAGACTTAATAGATGTACATAGAATATTTCACCCATCAAAGAGTACATACATTTTCTTCTCAGCAACACATGGATCCTTCTCTTAACTAGATCATATGTCATGCCATAAAGCACTTCTTATCAAATACAAAAAAGAGAGAGAGAGAGAGAGACATAATACCCTGCATGTTAATGAAGAGAAAGAAAGAGAAAACTCAAATTACTAAAGTTTGTGTTGAAAAAAGGAAATATATAAATGGACACTACTAAAATATGGACAATAATCAGAAACCATTTTGAAAATTTACACTCCAATAAAATTGAAAATCTTGAAGATGTTAACAAATTTCTAGAGACATATGATCCACCCAAAATGAACAAGGAGGCCATAACATAATTTAAACATATAAATTTCAAGCAATGAAATAGAAAACACCATCAAAAGCCTACTAATTAAGAAAAGTAAAGGACCAGACAATTCTCAGCTAAGTTCTAACAGAACTTCAAGAACTAACACCAGTACTTCTCAAATTATTCCATAAAATAGAAAAGAGGGAACCCTTCCAAACTCATTCTATGAAGCTAGTATCACCCTGTCATCAAAACCAGACACATCAAGAAAAGAAAACTTCAGACCAATATCCCTGATGGACATAGATGCAAAAATTCTCAATAAAATTCTGGCAAATTGCATACAAAACCATATTAAAAAGATAGTGTACCATGATCAAGTGGGGTTCATCCCAGGGATGTAAGGTTCATTCAACATACAGAAATCAAAACAAAATTCATCACATTATTAGACATAAAAACAAGAATCATATGATCATCTCAATAGATGGAGAAAAAGCATTTGACAAAATGCAGCAATGATGCATGTTCAAAACACTAGGAAAACTAGGGATAGTGGGACCATACCTCAACACTGTAAAAGCTATGCTAAACCCAAGGCCATCAACATTCTAAATGAAGAAAAATTGAAAGCATTCCCTCTAAGATCTGGCACAAGACAAGATGCCCACTTTATTTACTTTATTCTTTCACCACTTTTACTCAACAACATCCTGAAACCCCAGCCAAAACAATTAGACAGAAGAAAGAAATTAAAGGGATATGAATAGGAAAAGAGCTCAAACTATCACTATTTGCTGAGGACATGATTTTATATTTAGAAGATCCAAAAAAATTCCACCAGAAACATTCGAGAATAAATGAATTCAACAAATTATCAGGATATAAAGTTAATACCCATAAATCAAATGTGTTCCTACATATCAGTGATGAATCCACTGAAAGAGAAATTAGGAAAACCACCCCATTTACAATAGCCTCAAAAGAAAAGCAAAATATTTGGGAATCAATCTCACAAAATAGGTAAAAGACCTCTACAATAAAACTACAATTTTTTTTTTTGGAAAAGAAATTGAAGAAGACCTTAGAAGATGAAAGGACCTCCATGCTCTTGGAGAGGCAGAATTAACATTGTCAAAATGGCCATATTACCAAAAGTGTTATATAGATTTAATATAATTCCTATTAAAATACCAATGACATTCTTCATAGAAATAGAAAATGCAATCATGAAATTCATTTGGAAAAATAAGAAACCCAGAATAGCCAAAGCAAGTATTAGCAAGAAGAGTGAATCAGGAGCATCACAATACCAGACCTTGAATAATAACATAGAGCCATAGTAACAAAAATGGTAGGGTATTGGCACCAAAACAGACACGTAGACCATTAGTAAAGAATAGAAGACACAAAAGCAAAACCACAAAAATACAGGCATCTCATACCAGACAAAGGCGCCAAAACCATACACTGAAGAAAAGATAATCTTTTCAACAAATGGTGCTGGGGAAACTCGAAATACATATAGCAAAATGAAATTAAACCCCTATCTTTCACCGTACACAAAACTCAACTCCAAATGGATCAAGGATTTAGGCACTAGAACAGAGACACTGCACCTAATAGAAGAAAAAGTAGGCCCAAATTTCACCATGTTGGCTTAAGAACTGACTTCCTTAACAAGACTCCTGGGAAAAAAAGGGAAGATGGCGGCGAAAGGAGTGCGATACCCCCATATCCCGCGTCACTGCACTGGTGATTAGTGAGTTTAGAACAGCTGGAAGCTATCTTGATAGAAATGTTCAGCAAAATTGGGCTGCACTGAAACCTAAAGGAAGAGTTTCAACACCTGAGGACCAGCGATCGTGGCTCAATCGCGAGTGAACCCTGTGCAGAGATCCAGGCTGACTGATCGGCGGCCCGCCCTGCAGCCAGACACTGCGCAACAACATGCCAGCAACGCAGAGAAATGGTGCTATGGAATCTGTGGGATCCTGCCAACTGTGCACCCACAGTGCTCCAGGCTGAGTTCTGGGGTTGGGACAGGGGAGACAAACGGCCCAGATCTGCCCTCCACACTGGACACCCCACTGAGGAGGCTAGCGGCCACCAAATTGAGGAGCTGATGTCACCGTCGCCAGCTTTTGACAGATCCGACCCCACCGAAGCAAATACAGCAACAGAACATGTGTGTGACACTCAGCCCCTCTCCCATACAGTGGGGAAATCACAAAAAAATCTCTACCCAGCTCTCCATGGGCGTGAATATCAGAGTGGGTGCGAATATCAGAGGTGTGGGGAACAGTAAAGGCACCTGACCTCCAACTCCCCCCTCCCACCAGCAGCTAAAAGGAAACCTGTCTCACCAGCTCTGGGTGGGGGGGGGTATCGGAGGGAATTGAAAGAATAGGGGACCGGTTCCCAACTCCTGTGCTCCACATCCAGGAAACTGCAGGCCCAAAGTGTAGCTTGAACTGTGGAGAGGTACCACACTGGGAAAGGCCTGGCTGGCGGGAGAAGCGAGGAGGCTAGAGACCAGAAACAGGAACAACCCTAAGTGAACGGGATTGGAGAGACACCAGGTGGGGGAGGGGAGAGCCGCCTCACATGGATTGTTTCCTACATCCCGAGGGCAAAATCTTGGTCCAGAAAGCACAGCTCCACCTACTGGAAGCGAAGAAAATAGAAGCCTAACAGTGCATTTTTTTTTTTAAATTTAAATTTTACTTTATTTTATTATTTTTTCTCATTTCTTCTTTTTCTTTTCTTTTTTTTTACTTCTTCTCTCCCTTTCTCTTTATTGGTTTTCTTCTTTACCTTTTCCCTATCTTTCCTCCCAAGCATGACCAATCTGATTACATGTAATTTACTAAATGCAAATAGGTGAATGTTACAAGATGGACTATAGTCCTCCTAAGCCCTTAGCTACCTCCAAATACTCCTTTCTATTCTCTGGTTAATATCCGCCTGCATTTGAGCAATCCCCCAAAGAAGCTAAGATATACTAACCTCCATACCATCATATCTCCCGAACTTAACATAAAATCCTAAGGACAAACATTAATTCTCTATATGCCATTAAAATCTATAGGCCTTTAATGAAACTAATGAATTTACTTTATTTTTTTTTATTGGTTGTTCAAAACATTATAAAGTTCTTGACATATCATATTTCATACATTAGATTCAAGTTGGTTATCAACTCCCAATTTTACCCCAAATGCAGATTGCAGAATCACATCGGTTACACATCCACATATTTACATAATGCCCTATTAGTAACTGGTGTATTCTGCTACCTTTCCTATCCTCTACCATCCCCCCTCCCTCCCCTCCCATCTTCTCTCTCTACCCCATCCACTGTAATTCATTTCTCTCCTTGTTTATTTTCCCATTCCCCTCACAACCTCTTATATGTAATTTTGTATAACAATGAGGGTCTCCCTCCATTACCATGCAATTTCCCTTTTCTCTCCCTTTCCATCCCACCTCATGTATCTGTTTAATGTTAATCTTTTCTTCCTGCTCTTCCTCCCTGCTCTGTTCTTAGTTGCTCTCATTATATCAAAGAAGACATTTGGTATTTGTTTTTTAGGGATTGGCTAGCTTCACTAAGCATAATCTGCTCTAGTGCCATCCATTTCCCTGCAAATTCTATGATTTTGTCATTTTTTAGTGCTGCGTAATACTCCATGGTGTATAAATGCCTCATTTTTTTTTTATCCATTCATCTATTGAAGGGCATCTGGGTTGGTTCCACAGTCTAGCAATTGTGAATTGTGCTGCTATGAACATCTATGTAGCAGTATCCCTGTAGTACGCTCTTTTAAGGTCTTCAGCGAATAGTCCAAGAAGGGCAATAGCTGGGTCAAATGGTGGTTCCATTCCCACCTTTCCCAGGAATCTCCATACTGTTTTCCAGATTGGCGGCACCAGTTTGCAGTCCCACCAGCAATGTACAAGAGTACCCTTTTCCCCACATCCTCTCCAGCACTTGTTGTTGTTTGAGTTCATAATGGCTGCCAATCTTACTGGAGTGAGATGGTATCTTAGGGTGGTTTTGATTTGCATTTCTCTGACTGC
Source organism: Marmota monax (assembly GCF_021218885.2). Classification (NCBI taxonomy): domain Eukaryota; kingdom Metazoa; phylum Chordata; class Mammalia; order Rodentia; family Sciuridae; genus Marmota; species Marmota monax. Next base: position 36,070 of record NW_026692970.1, read on the forward strand.
TAGAGATGGTGAGCATTTTTTCATGTACTTGTTGATTGATTGTATGTCCTCTTCTGAGAAGTGTCTGTCCAGGTCTTTGGCCCATTTATTGACTGGGTTATTTGTTTTCTTATTGTTTAATTTTTTGTGTTCTTTGTATACTCTGGATATTAGGGCTCTATCTGAAGTGTGAGGAGTAAAAATTTGTTCCCATGATGTAGGCTCCCTATTTACCTCTTTTATTGTTTCTTTTGCTGAGAGAAAACTTTTCAGTTTAAGTAAGTCCCATTTGTTGATTTTTGTTATCAACTTTTGTGCTATGGGTGTCCTATTAAGGAATTTGGAGCCCGACCCTACAATATGTAGATCGTAGACAACTTTTTCTTCTATCAGACGCAAACTCTCTGATTTGATATCTAGCTCCTTGATCCACTTTGAGTTAACTTTTGTGCATGGCGAGAGGAGGGGATTCAGTTTCATTTTGTTGCATATGGATTTCCAGTTTTCCCAGCACCATTTGTTGAAGATGCTATCCTCCCTCCATTGCATGCTTTTAGCTCCTTTATCAAATATAAGATAGTTGTAGCTTTCTGGATTAGTCTCTGTGTCCTCTATTCTGTACCATTGGTCCACCCGCCTGTTTTGGTACCAGTACCATGCTGTTTTTGTTACTATTGCTCTGTAATATAGTTTTAAGTCTGGTATCACTATACCGCCTGATTCGCACTTCCTGCTTAGAATTGCTTTTGCTATTCTAGGTCTTTTATTTTTCCATATGAATTTCATGATTGCTTTATCCATTTCTACAAGAAATGCCGTTGGGATTTTGATTGGCATTGCATTAAACCTATAGAGAACCTTTGGTAATATCGCCATTTTGATGATGTTAGTTCTGCCTATCCATGAACAGGGTATATTTTTCCATCTTCTAAGATCTTCTTCTACTTCTCTTTTTAGGGTTTTGTAGTTTTCATTATATAAATCTTTCACCTCTTTTGTTAGGTTGATTCCCAAGTATTTTATGTTTTTTTGAGGATATTGTGAACGGAGTGTTTTTCCTCATTTCCGTTTCAGAAGTTTTGTTGCTGATATACAGAAATGCCTTTGATTGATGCGTGTTGATTTTATATACTGCCACTTTGCTGAATTCATTTATTAGTTCTAGTAGTTTTTTTGTAGACCCTTTTGGGTCTTCTAGGTATAGAATCATGTCATCTGCAAATAGTGATAATTTAAGTTCTTCCTTTCCTATTTTTATGCCTTTAATTTCTTTCATCTGTCTAATTGCTCTGGCCAGTGTGTCGAGAACTATATTGAATAGAAGTGGTGATAGAGGGCATCCCTGTCTTTTTCCAGATTTTAGGGGGAATGCCTTCAATTTTTCTCCTTTGAGAATGATGCTAGCCTGAGGCTTAGCATAGATAGCTTTTACAATGTCGAGGTAAGTTCCTGTTATCCCTAGTTTTTCTAATGTTTTGAACATAAAGGGATGCTGTACTTTGTCGAATGCTTTTTCTGCATCTATTGAGATGATCATATGGTTCTTCTCTTTAAGTCTATTGATGTGGTGAATAACATTTATTGATTTCCATATATTGAAACATCCTTGCATCCCAGGGATGAATCCTACTTGATCACGGTGCACAATTTTTTTGATGTGCCTTTGTATGTGATTCGCCAGAATTTTATTGAGGATTTTTGCATCTAGGTTCATCAGAGATATTGGTCTGTAGTTTTCTTTCTTTGAGGTGTCTTTGTCTGGTTTCGGAATCAGGGTGATGTTGGCCTCATAGAATGAATTTGGCAGAGCTCCTTCTTTTTCTATTTCCTGAAATAACTTGAAAAGTATTGGTATTAATTCTTCCTTAAAGGTTTTGTAAAACTCTGCTGTATACTCATCCGGTCCTGGGCTTTTCTTTGTTGGAAGTCTTTTGATTGCTTCTTCTATTTCATCTATTGTTATTGGTCTCTTTAAGTTGTGAGTATCCTCCTGACTCAGTCTGGGCAAATCATATGACTTAAGGAATTTATTGATGTCTTCACTATCTTCTATTTTATTGGAAAATAGGTTTTCAAAATAATTTCTAATTGTCTTCTGTATTTCTGTAGCATCTGTTGTGATATTGCCTTTTTCATCCCATATGTTAGTAATTTGAGTTCTCTCTCTTCTTCTCTTCATTAACATGGCTGAGGGTCTGTCAATCTTATTTATTTTTTCAAAGAACCAACTTTTAGTTTTGTTAATTTTTTCAATAGTTTCTTTTGTTTCAATTTCATTGATTTCCGCTCTGATTTTAATTATTTCTTGCCTTCTGCTACATTTGCTGTTGTTTTGCTCTTCCTTTTCTAGGGCTTTGAGGTGAAGTGTGAGCTCATTTATTTGTTGATTTTTCCTTTTTTTTTTTTTTTGAGGAATGACCTCCAAGCGATTAATTTCCCTCTTAAAACTGCTTTCATTGTGTCCCATAGATTCCGATATATTGTGTCTGTATTTTCATTTATCTCTAAGAATTTTTTGATTTCCTCCTTTATGTCTTCTGTAACCCATTGATCATTTAGTAACATATTGTTCATTTCCATGTGATGTAGGATTTTTCCTTCCTTCTTTTATCATTGATTTCCAGTTTCATTCCATTATGATCAGATAAAATGCATGGTATTATCTCCACCCCTGTATATTTACTGAGGGTTGCCCTATGGCATAATATATGGTCTATTTTTGAGGAGGATCCATGTGCTGCTGAGAAAAAAGTATATCCACTTGATGATGGTTGATATATTCTATATATGTCAGTTAAGTCTAGGTTGTTGATTGTGATATTGAGTTCTATAGTTTCTTTATTCAGCTTTTGTTTGGAGGATCTGTCCAGTTGTGAGAGAGGTGTGTTGAAGTCACCCATAATTATTGTGTTGTGGTCTATTTGATTCTTGAACTTGAGGAGAATTTGTTTTATGAACGTCACAGCACCATTATTTGGTGCATAAATATTGATAATTGTTATGTCTTGTTGGTGAATGGTTCCTTTAAACAGTATATAATGTCCTTCCTTATCCCTTTTGATTAATTTAGTCTTGAAGTCAATTTTATTCGATATGAGGATGGCCACCCCTTCCTGCTTACGAGGACCGTGTGCGTGGTATATTTTTTCCCAACCTTTCACCTTCAACATGTGTATGTCTTTTCCAATCAGATGTGTCTCCTGGAGGCAGCATATTGTTGGATTTGTTTTTTTAATCCATGTTACCAGCCTATGTCACTTTATTGGAGAGTTTAAGCCATTAATGTTTAGAGTTACTATTGATATATGGTTTGTACTTCCAGCCATGTTTGATTATTTATCTTCTTCTTCTTCTTTTTTTTTTTTAATTTAGTTTGTTTCTCCATGGTTAGCTTTCCCCCCGCCCTCTGTCTTTATAGAGGCACTTCCCACTGATGGTTTTGATTATTGTTTTTCATTTCTTCCTCGTGTAGTGTTTTGCTCAAGATGCTTTGCAATGCTGGTTTTCTGGCTGCAAATTCTTTTAGCTTTTGTTTATCATGAAAGATTTTTATTTCGTTATTGTACCTGAAGCTTAATTTTGCTGGATACAGAATTCTTGGTTGGCATCCATTGTCTTTCTGTGTTTGAAATACGTTGTTCCAGGATCTTCTCACTTTCAGCGTCTGTGATGAAAAATCCGTTGTTAACCTTATTGGTTTACCCCTGAATGTAATCTGCCTCCTTTCTCTTCTAGCTTTTAATATTTTCTCTTTGTTCTGTATATTGGATATCTTCATAACAATGTATCTTGGCATTGGTCTACTGTGATTTTGTGTGTTCGGTGTCCTGTATGCATCTACAATTTGTATATCCGTTTCCTGTTTTATTTCTGGAAAGTTTTCTGTAATTATTTCGTTCAGCAGGTTACTCATTCCCTTGGTTTGAATCTCTGTATCTTCTTCTATCCCAATGACTCATAGGTTTGATTTATTTATGTTATCCCATATCTCTTGGATGTTTTACTCGTGGTTTTTAAACAGCCTTTCTGAGTTGGCTAGGCTCTTTTCAAGATGATATATTTTGTCTTCATTATCTGATGTTCTGGCTTCTACTTGCTCCACTCTGTTAGTGATACTCTCAATTGAGTTTTTAATTTGGTTTATCATTTCCTTCATTTCTAGAATTATTGTTTTTTTTTTTTATAATCTCTATGTCCTAATAAAGATGCTTAACTTCTTCTTTTATCTGTTTATGTAATTCATTTTCAAAGTGTTCTTTCACTGTTTGCATTTGCTGTCTGATATCTTCTTTAAGGTTCCATTCCATATGTCTAAGGTATTCCTTGAGTTCTTTATATGACAATTTTTCTGCTGACTCTAGGTCCTCCTGAATATTTAGGCTGTCCTTCATTGTTTGTACTCCTTTTCTTCCTTGCTTTTTTATGCTGCTCATGTTACTTCTTGTTATGTTTGACTGCTGAGTTACTGTTTACTCTTATAGATTTATTTGATGCTTGGGCAGAAAGATATTAGAAGGGAAGGGAAGAAGTCACTAAAGAGAATGAGAGGAGGCTGGTAGAATTCAAGGAAGGGGGAATAAGAAAATTGAAAAGAAATGAAAAGACAAAAGAAACAAAAATAACAAAGATTAGTAATAAAGAAAGAAAAAAGAGACAAAAAAATTTAACAAAAACAATAATGATAATAAAAAAATGAAAATTAAAATTAAATAATAATAATAATAATAAAATTTAAAAATTTAAAAAAAATTAGAAACATTGAAAAATAGTTAAAGAAAAACAACAAATAATAATTGAAAATGAAAGAAAAAGAAGAAAAAAAAGAAAAAGAAAAGGAAAAAAATGATGATAATAATAATAATAATAATAATAATAATAATAATAATAATAAATGCAGTCCTAGAGTTCTATTAACTTCTCTTCCAGTAGGTGGAGCTGTGTCCACTGGGCCAAGCTTCTCCTCTCAATAGGTAGGAACCATTCACTGTGCAGCAGCTCTTTTTCCTAGACTGGGCGGGTCTCCAATCCTGAGTGTCTAGGGCCTTGTCTTGTGTTTCCTCAAGCCAGGCCATGCTCACCTGTGGCGCTCACCACAATACTGGCTACACGCCAGGTCTGCTGCTCCTGGGAGCCCTGTTTTCATGAACACATGGGCTCACTCTCCCTGTTTGCCTCCCTCAGACCCTATGTTTTTAGAGCTTGGAGCTCAGATCCCCCAGCGAATTTGCTTGCCCTTCTGTGGCCATGCCCCCGGTAGCTGATGCAAGAGACCTCAGTTGTCAGCACTGGTGGGAGTGGTAGCCAGGAGTTCCGCGCCACGAGTCCTGAGCCACTCCTGATTCCCTCGGTCTGGTTATTGCATTCACAGGAGAACTGGGAGTGGCCGTTAAGGTTTCCCTGCTGTGTGGAGAGAGATGACTAGGGGATTACACACCTGTCGTGCTAGTTTAGTTTCAATGCAGTTATTTCCTCTGCCCGTGATGCCATTTCTCTGCAATGGTGGTATCCCATGCAAATGGTGACCATTTGTTCCCTTTGCCGGGTGACCAATGCAACGGATGGGTCCTGACTGTCTCTCCCAATCCCCGTTTCAGTCCTGTGGCCACTGCCTATGAAGGCTCGGTTGGCTTTTACCTCTGTAAGTTCCTAAGGGCCGGCCAATTATTTCAGTGGGACCGTTAATGCTGAGTCACACAAAGCAGGCGAACCGGAGCTTAATTGCCTCCGATTCGGACTCTGTGTGTGTGTTCTGAGGAGCCCAGCCTGTACACCCCAGATCCACGTCAGCTCAGCATTGCCTAGTGATCCTGAGCAAACAGCATTTAGACAGTTTACGGCTCCCTATGCCCATGCAGTTGAAGATGTCAGAGACTTGATCTCTTTGCTCCTTTAAATCACAATTAAACCCAACATCTCTAGACATTGTCTCCCATAACAAAGGAGAGATCTCAGAGCTATACAAAACCAAAACAAATTTATAGGAGAAAATAATAACACAGCAGTCAAACAGTGCTGGAAAGAAACAGGAGCATCATGAAAAAAGGAAGAAAAGGAATACAAACAATGCAGGACAGCTTAAATTTACAGGAGATGCTAGATGCATCAGAAAAATGGTCAGATAAAGAACTCAAGGCATACCTGACTCAGATGGAATGGAATCTTAAAGAGATCATTAGACAGCAAATGCAACCAATGAAAGATCACTTCAACAATGAATTACATAAACAAATTCAAAAAGCAAATGAACAACTCTACAGGGAGATAGAGGTTATAAAAAAAATCAAACAGAAATCCTAGAAATGAAGGAAAGTATAAACCAAATTAAAAAATCAAATTAAAGTATCACCAGTAGAGTAGACTAAGTAGAAGTCAGAACATCAGACAACGAAGACAAAATATATCATCTCAAAAAGAGTCTAGTCAACTCAGAAAGGTTGGTAAGAAATCATGAGCAAAACATCCAAGAGATATGGGATATCATAAAAAAAAAACAAATTTAAGAGTCATTGGGATAGAGGAAGGTATAGAGGTCCAAACCAAAGGAATGAGCAATCTGTTAAATGAAATAATTTTAGAAAACTTTCCAGACATGAAAAATGAAACGGATTTACAAATCCTAGAAGCCTACAGGACGCTGAATATTCAAAACCACAACAGACCGCCGCCAATCACATTATTATGAAGATATCCAACATACAGAACAAGGAGAGAATATCAAAAGCTACAAGAGAAAGGAGGCAGATTACATTTAGGGGTAAACCAATTAGGTTAACGGCTGATTTCTCATCACAGACACTGAAAGCGAGATCTTGGAACAATGTTTTTCAAATGCTGAAAGATAATGGGTGCCAACCAAGAATATTGTATCCAGCAAAACTAAGCTTCAGGTTTGACAATGAAATAAAAATCTTCCATGATAAACAAAAGTTAAAAGAATTCGCAGCCAGAAAAACAGCACTGCAAAGCATTTTGGGCAAAACACTACACAAAGAGGAAATGAAAAACAACAACAAAAAAACCAACAGTGGGAAGTACCTCAGTAAAGTGGGGGGATAAAAAACTAATCAAAGAGGAAAAACAAACCAAATTTTAAAAATAATTAAATAAATAAACAAACATGACTGGAAGTACAAACAATATATCAATAGTAACCCTAAATGTTAATGGCTTAAACTCACCAATTAAATGACATAGGCTAGTAACCTGGATTAAAAAAGCAGATCCAACAATATGCTGCCTTCAGGAGACTCATCTGACAGGAAAAGACACACAGAGGCTGAAGGTGAAAGGCTGGGAAAAATCATACCATGCACATGGACCTCGGAAGCAAGCAGGGGTGCTATACTCATATCAAATAAAATCGACTTCAAGCCTAAATTAATCAAAAGGGATAAAGAAGGACACTATATACTGTTAAAGGGAACCATTCAACAATAAGACATAACAATTATCAATTTATATGCCCCAAACAATGGTGCTGCTATGTTCATAAAACAAACTCTCCTCAAGTTCAATGGACAAATTGACCACAACACAGTAATTATGGGTGACTTCCACACACCTCTTTCACCACTAGACAGATCTTCCAAACAAAAGTTGAATAAAGAAACTATAGAACTCAATAACACAATTAATAACCTAGACTTAACTGACATATATAGGATATATCAACCATCAACAAGCGGATATACTTTTTTCTCAGCAGCACATGGATCCTTCTCAAAAATAGACCATATATTATGCCATAGGGCAACTCTTAGCAATTATAAAGGAGTAGAGATAATACCATGCATCTTATCTGATCATAATGGAATGAAACTGGAAATCAACGATAAAAGAAGGAGGGAAAAATCCTAATCACTTGGAGAATGAACAATATGTTACTGAATGATCAATGGGTTACAGAAGACATCAAGGAGGAAATTAAAAAATTCATTGAGATAAATGAAAACACAGACACAACATATCAGAATCTATGGGATACAATGAAAGCAATTCTAAGAGGAAAATTCATTGCTTGGAATTCATTACTCAAAAAAAGGAAAAACCAACACATAAATGATCTCACACTTCATCTCAAAGCCTTTGAAAAAGAAGAGCAAAACAACAGCAAATGTAGTAGAAGGGAAGAAATAAATAAAATCAGAGCTGAAATCAATGATATTGAAATAAAAGAAACAATTGAAAAAATTGACAAAACTAAAAGTTGTTTTTTTGAAAAAATAAATAAGATCAACAGACCCTTAGCTATGAAAATGAAGAGAAGAAGAGAGAGAACTCAAATTACTAGCATACGGGATGAAAAGGGCAATATCACAACAGACACTGCAGAAATACAGATGATAATTAGAAATTATTTCAAAACCTTATACACCAATAAAATAGAAGATAGTGAAGGCATCGATAAATTTCTTAAGTCATATGATCTGCCCAGATTGAGTCAAGAGGATATACACAACTTAAACAGACCAATATCAATTGAGGAAATAGAAGAAGCCATCAAAAGACTACCAACCAAGGAAAGCCCAGGACCGGATGGGTATACAGCAGAGTTTTACAAAACCTTTAAAGAAGAATTAATACCAATACTTTTCAAGCTATCTCGTGAAATAGAAAAAGAGGGAGTACTTCCAAATTCATTCTACGAGGCCAACATCACCCTGATTCCTAAACCAGATAAGGACACTCCAAAGAAAGAAAATTACAGACCAATATCTCTAATGAACATAGATGCAAAAATCCTCAATAAAATTATGGCAAATCGGATACAAAAACATATCAAAAAGATCGTGCACCATGATCAAGTAGGATTCATCCCTGGGATGCAAGGCTGGTTCAATATACGGAAATCAATAAATGTTATTCACCACATCAATAGACTTAAAGATAAAAACCATATGATCATCTCAATAGATGCAGAAAAAGCATTCAACAAAATACAACATCTCTTTATGTTCAAAACATTAGAAAAACTAGGGATAACAGGAACTGACCTCAACATTGTAAAAGCTATTTATGCTAAGCCTCAGGCTAGCATCATTCTACATGGGGAAAAATTGAAGGCATTCCCCCTAAAATCTGGAACAAGACAGGGATGCCCTCTCTCACCACTCCTATTCAACATAGTTCCCGAAACACTGGCCAGAGCAATAAGACAGACGATAGAAATTAAAGGCATAAAAATAGGAAAAGAAGAACTGAAATTAGCACTATTCACAAATAGTGACATGATCCTATACCTAACGGACCCAAAAGGTTCTGACAAAAAATGTCTAGAACTAGTATATTAATTCAGCAAACTGGCGGGTTATAAAATCAACACTCATAAGTCTAAGGCATTCCTGTATATCAGTGACAAACCCTCTGAAAGGGAAATCAAGACAACCACCCCATTCACAATATCCTCAAAAAAAAAAATAAAATATTTGGGAATCAACCTAACAAAAGAGGTGAAAGACCTTTACAAAGAAAACTACAGAACCCTAAAGAGGGAAATAGAAGAAGACCTTAGAAGATGGAAAGATATACCTTGTTCATGTATAGGCAGATGCCCTTCAACAGATGAATGAATTTAAAAAATGTGGCATTTATACACAATGGAATATTACTCAGCACTAAAAAATAACAAAATCATGTCATTTGCAGGGAAATGGATGGCACTAGAGCAGATTATGCTAAGCGAAGTTAGCCAATCCCTAAAAAACAAATGCCGAATGTCTTCTCTGATATAAGGGAGATGACTCAAAACACAGTAGGAAGGAAGAGCATGAGAAGAAGATTACCACGAAACAAGGAAAAGAGGTGGGAGGGAAAGGGAGGGAGAAGGGGAATTGCATGGAAGATGGAAGGAGACCCTCATGGGTTCACAAAATACATATACGATGGTGTGAGGGGGAAGGGAAGGGAAAAAAGAGAGAGAGATAAGTGTCACAGTAGAATGAGTAGAGAATAGTGATAGGAGGGGAGGGGAGGGGAGGGGAGGGGGGATAGGGAGGGCAGCAGAATACAACTGACTCTAGGATTGCTGTATGTATACACATGGATGTATAACCAACGTGATCCTGCAATTTGTATACCTGGAAAAATGAGAATTCATACCGTATTTGAATCAAATGTATGATATGTCAAGATCATTGTATTGTCTTGAGCAACTAATTAGAAAAAAGACTCCTAAGGCACAAGAAGTAAAATCAAGAATCAATAAATTGTATGGATTTAAACTAAAAAACTTCTTCCCAGAAAACAAACAATAACATGGAGAGAGAGCCTACAGAATGGAGAAATTCTTTATCACATGCACCTCAGATAGAGCATTAATTTCCAAGATATATAGAGAACTCAAAACTCTTAACAACAACAACAAAAAAACAACTAACCCAATCAATAAATGGGCTAAGGAACTGACTGAACAGACAATTCAAAGAAGAACAAATACCATCAATCAACAAATATATGAAAAAATGTTCAACATCTCTAGCAATTAGATAAATGCAAATCAAAACTACACTGAGATTCCATTTCACTCCAGTTAGAATGGCAATTATCAAGAATACAAACAACAAAAAATGTTGACAAAGATGTGGGGTAAAAGTTACACTCATACATTGATGGTGGGACTGCAAATTGATGAAACTACTATGGAAATCAGTATGGAGCTTCCTCATAAAACTTGGAATGGAACCACCATTTGACCCAGTTATCCCCTCTTAGGTTTATAACCAAAGGACTTAAAATCAGCATCCACATCAATGTTTGTTTATAGCAGCTCAATTCACAATAGCTAAGCTATGGAACCAACCTAGGTGCCCTTCAAAAGATGAATGGATAAAAAAACTGTGGTGTATACATATATACCCAATGGAATATTACTCAGCCTTAAAGAAAAATGAAATCATGGCATTTTCCAGTAAATGGATGGAGCTGGAGAATATCATGCAAAACAAAATAAGCCAGTCCCAAAGAACCAAAGGCCAAATGTTTTTTCTCATATGTAGATGCTAATTCACAATAAGGTGGGGGGGTAGGGAAAAATAAAGGTATTTTGAATTAGAGTAGAGTGAAGGAAGGAAAGAGGACATAGAGGAAGAAAGGACAGTACAATGAATCAGACATTACCCTATGTGCATATATATTTACACAACTGTTGTAATTTTATATCATGTACAACTAGAAGAATGAGAAGTTATACTCCATTTATGTATGATGTATTAAAATGCATTCTACTATCATGTATAACTAATTAGAACAAAACATTGATCTGAGAAATAATGTGGCAATAGTAATTTTCCATTTATTTAAAGTCCCTCTCCTGGAGATATTTGCATCAATTCTTATAATACCTCCTTAAAAGGACCATAAAATCAAAGACTTTACAAGAGTAAACTGTTTGGTCAGGTCTCATCATGTATAACTGCCAGAATGAAACAAATAACTCCTATTGAACTGATTACTGGCTTACATTGTCCACACAAGATCTCAGGTCTTAGTTGGTAATTCCCAGGAATACCTGAAGTGTGTCTTGTGAGAGTTCATGAACACTCCTCCCTATTACCAAGAGGAATCCACCATGTTCTCCCCTTTCACTGCTGTCTGCTGCTGGAAAAATAACACAAAGGTATTTGATGGAATTCAGTGCAGCAGAAGCTCACCATGAAGATGTCCATGTCTTTGAAAAGATGAGGCCTCCTGTTGATGGCAAAACTCCTGGCAAAACCCTGAAAACAAAATGATGCTAGTTTCCTCAGAAGCTTCTATGCCCTAAAACAGTCATAAGTGTCATGTAGAATTGGAGAGGCTATGCTGCTTCTCCACTTTCTGACACCCTTTATCAGAAAAGGGTGTACCCATGTCTGACAGAGTGGCTCACCTAGATTCCCTCCTTCTCTTTCTGAAATGCTCAGATAACCATGGGGCCAGTCCAGAGGCTCATCCAAAAAACAGACCTGTAATCCTTATCCTATCATTCCTTGGATTCTCATATCAAGTACACACTTCCTTAGTCACTTCCAGCCAAAATTAAAAGAAAAACATGAAGGAGGTCAGGGGTAATGCAAACTGACCCATCCAAAGAGTCTCCTGGCAGTCATCCCACCAGTTCATTACTCATCCCTTGGATATTTCTGAATTCCCACTAAGATTAATATGAAGACCTCAGCAATACAAGGAAACTTAAAAGCAAGCAAATCCCTCCTGAAACTATCTGATCACAAAAGTCCAAACCTAATCAAGCTGTGGTTTGAAATGTGGATATGAATTCGTCTGTGAAGCATATAAGTCACCATGATGGTGACTCCTAACCAAAATGTAATGGTAGAGCAGTTTTTAGGGATGTCTTAACACCAGTAGCTGTAGGAAGAAGGTAAAGGTCTTTTCTTTGTGAATAAAGGATGTGAACTCAAGGAATAAGAACACATGGTGTGTTTTCTATCTATCTGTAATCAGAAACTGGATGACATCATGAAAGAATCTGAAAATGGTATCTACAGGAAAAGAGGGTTATAGGAGTATAAACAAGAATAAGAGAAGTATAAAAGATTATAAATGTGAAACACAGTTGTGAAAGGTACAAAATCAAGTATAGTAATAAAGTTTTTACAAAAGGGGAAGGAGTAGTACCCCATTTTAACCTTTCCAGACCATATCAAATATATTTAACTGATTTGAGCCCAACAAATCCTTTGATACAACAAAGAATGATGATTTGTTTCCTCCCACAGATGTTTCTCCCACTAGCATATGTTTCTCTGTCTCAAAGTTCTCATAGGAAGGGCTCAGCTGCCCTGATTATTCTGACATAAAAGCTCTGCAGAATTCACCAGAAGACCTGGCAAAGTCTAGAAAGGGGAAATCCCAATAAGAATAAGATTCTCCTTTGTAAGAAAGGGAAGTTGTGTGTCTGCTCTCCAAACCCTGTTCTTGGTGGGAGCACCATCAGATCAAGGAAGCATGTAAGTCAATCAGTTCCCCCTTTTGCTTAAGCCAATTCCACTTGTATTTCTTCCACTTGCAACCCAAAGAGTTCTGACAAATATACTGCACAAGAAATGAGAAGTTAAGAATCATGAAAAATGGAATGGATGCCCAGAAAGCAAACCAATCAGCTAACCAGCTGAGATTAATTTTCTGACATGATTGCAAATTCATTTCAGAAAATTGGTAAACAAGAACCCAGGGATAGAAAATCATTAATGCAAGGTCACACAAGATTTTGTGTTCTGGCATCTGAGGTAAAATTACAACCTAGAAATCCTGTAGCCAACCATTTTTCCTACCCATTATGCATTAATAATATGTCTTGATTCGAGAAGGAAAAACAAGGGGGGCAGCTGATTATGAATATTTACTCCCTTGACATGAAATATTTTAAACAGCCCACTGGTCCCTATTTTTAAATTAAAAAGCAATCACTGGAAAAGGCCCATAACTGGCACAGTAATGAGCCCATGGTCATTTATTTATAGTTTGCTATAGCTGATTCATGAGCTGCAACTCAGTGTCTGGTAAGTGCTATGTGACTCCTGGACTTTATCAACTTATTTATGTGTGGCCAAGACTTCTCCTATATAGTGTGTATATATGCAAACACACAGCCTTGTGTGTGGGTATACAGGAAGGAGAAAGAAATATATATTCAGCAGTGTACAATCTGACTGCATTTTATGAATCTGTCCAATCACATTTGGCTTTTCCATAACTTACTTAGACCATCCACACTGAATTTACTGCAGGCTGCATGCAAAACTAGCAGTGCAGGCAAGATGGTAATGAGAGTCTAAGAGAGACACGTGCATTTTCATATATATTAATAGTTTATACAGAGAAAAAACCTGAAGGATAAAAGAGGCATCAAATATTGCCAGAACGACAGATGAAATGCTGAAGTGATGAAACAGTGAAATTATAGTCCTTTGAAGTAGGCTCTGAGTAAACTAACTACACAGCACATGGCAAGAAATGTGTGGCAACAGTTGTGATGGAATTTATCTTGATTAATGCTCCCATGTGAAAAGATAAATCTAACTAAGAAGGTTCTGTAATTTCAATGAATGGAAGCCAAATAATCACATGACCCTTCATGTTCAAAAAGACAGCGAAACCTAATACCAACCTTTCATTTGAATCCTGGACAAACCTTCCCATAACACCTTAAGAAAATGTGTATGGGGTATTCATACTCTTTCATGTTTTCTATGAATGACAGTTTGAGTATTGCTCATTCCATTCTTAAAGATTATGAATATGTGTTTCATGACATATTTGATGTTTATTCACTGTTATAATGTGTTTATTTCTATGATCAGCTATGAAGTCATTTTTCAAAGATATGGTGAGTGGGAGAGAAAAAGTGGATATGAAATAATGTGAATAGATTGACAGTATGTCTAGCATCAGAAAAGGCCAGTATTTACTACAAACAATGGAATAATACTCTAAATATAATAAAGTATATGTGATAATAATTAAGGCTCCATTTAATTAGACTGTTATGTACAAGATAGAAAGGATAATACTTTGAGGCCAGATCTCCAAATATTAGGTTAGGTTGGAAAACCTTGAAGTCATTAAACAAGTTTCTTCTACTAAAAGAAGATTAGAACACAATCTCCTATCTTAGTGCCTTATCAATAAAATATGGATAGCAGAAATAGCTTTCATTTTTTCATTTACAGTCTACAAAAACCCATTCTCATTGTCTATTATGTTTGATCATCTCAATTGATCTCATTGTGCTGAAAACTGAATTTGGAGAGATTGAGTCACTTGTCCAGTATTATGCACCTTATAAATCAGGATCTAAGATCAAAACTAGTCTTTCCTCTAGAATATTGTTTCAAAGTACAGCAGAAAGTAGGTGAAATGCTGGCTAAGTGTTATACAGCATTCTAGTGTTTTCTCATCTTTCAGCACATGTAGTTATCATGATAACACTAGGAGATAAAAATTATTTATTCCCATCTAGAAATGATAAAACAGATTCTGAATATTACAAAATTTACCCAAAGTCCTATTTAAGTGCTAGGCAGGAATAAAAACCTAGCTATTTCTGATAATAAAACCAAGGTCTTTCCATGACAAGCAAATTCAAACTTCTATGACATATATAAATTTTATTTTACCATGGAAGACACAAACAAAGTTAAACAAAATAATTCACTGTATTTACAGAAGATTACCCCATCAGCACATATTTATAAATAGCCAATTAAGATCACTTAATATTATACTCAAAATTGTGAGAGACAAGGAAGAAGTAGAAAACAAACTACTTTTTCCCAAGGAGATAAAAATATATGATTTATTACACAATAATATTAAGGAGTACAAAATACAAACTAACTAGAGAAAAGGTATTAGTAAAAATAAAGCTATCATTCCATTCCTTATGCATTCCCTATTTTTCTTAGGGTAAAACTTATGAATAGATATTATTTTATCCTGATTTCATACATGAGGATGTTGAGCCTCAGAGTCACCTATAGTCATGCCAACAGTGAATCAGGGACTAATCACAGGTCCTCTGATTTTAAATCAAAGAGGAAAGGAGAAAGGATAGGGGAAGAGAGAAAAACAAAAATATTGTGGGCTAGTAGGTGTTCTATACCAATGAGCAGTGTTTAATATAAAACAGGTAATATTTATTCATGCTGTAGTTTAATATCATATAATGTTTAATCCAAATTTTGATGCAATACCAGCTGAACTCTGAATTAGGAAAGGACCAGGTAGCCAACACTGGTGGTAAATGAAAATGCACTATATCTAGGAGCAAAGTTTACTGGAACAAATGTCTAACTCACATCATTATAAAATTTACTTCATCATTAAAGATCACCTATATTTCTTAATCTGTTTGTTTAGCCATCCTATAAACACAATTCTTGAGTGCCCACCTTATGCCATGCATCAGACAATACACTATTAAGATAGGGTGATCAAGAGAGCCATGATGCTGGGCAAGATCAGCCAGGGCAATGCACAGATTTCACTAGAATAAAGCTGTATAACCCAGGAAGTAAAACTCAGGATTCAGAATATAAACACCTAAAATTAGTCCCTGATTCTCTACCTGTGTGACCTTGGGCAATTATATCTGACTCTGAAGTTCAGTATCCTCATATGAAATAGTAATAAAATAATAGCTGTTCACATGTTTTGTCCTAGGAAAAATATAGAATACATATGAAATCAATTGTAAACACTAAAAGTCTACACAAAATGATGAATTATACTTTTATCTATCCCATTTCATTATTCTGATTCCTTCATCACATATTATATACTACTACTCATATTCAGAAATCCATGCCCTTGCCTGAGTCAGAAGTCAACCTACTCTACATGTGAATAATAGCTGCCTTTTTGTTGTTCACTCCATAACCCTCATTCACTCCACTGAACAGCAATGAAACTGACACTGCTACTTGCTTTTGTAACATACTATAAAAACTCTTTGGTTGTGCACAGCTCTCTTTTACTTTTCTTTTTTCTTGTATATTTTCAAAACTTTCTACCTTCTCCCAAGATCCAAATCTAGGTGTCCTCATATATCACTCATCAATGAAGCCTCACTCCAAAATGTTTCACAGTTCTTATTTGAGATAGTCTGTTCCCATAATCTTTTAGGCCTATCTCAGCTAAATTGGCATGAATCCCCCTGCAACAACCCTAACCTAGAACTAGTAAGAAATTTGTTGACCATAGCCCAACAGAATGTGCCACAAGCAGCACAAGTAAATTGAGCTCAAAGCCTCTAGCTGGCAGAGGGATCATGAGTCACCCAAGATTATCAGCTGTCAAACTGTTTCCTAAGAAAGATTCTACCTTGTTTCCCATTTTTCCATCTAGAACCAATTTGCCTGCCCCATTCCTGCTCTACTTTAGTTGCCTCATTTATTAATCCTTATAATACAACTCACTCAGGATCTTCAAAACTGAACGTATTTCCTCTTTGTAGGAATTAAAGATCACCTATATTTCTTAATCTGTTTGTTTAGCCATCCTATAAACACAATTCTTGGGTGGTGAATCTTAGAAAATACTTTGAATTAGCCTCATTCCTACTTAGAATCTATGTCCAATGATCTGGTCCATTATGTGAGGCTACATTTTCACCCTCATTTTGTCCCATATTCTTCCTTGCTTCCCTCAGGAAGTCTTTCTTCCCTGCTTTCTCCTGGCTCATGGCCTCTTTTCTCCCAGCAAGCCAAGCCACATGACTGCAATGTTTCCAACCTTTTGCCAGAAGCCAGCACTAACAGTTGCAGAGTAGGAGGAGGTGTGACTCACTCTTTTGAAGACTGGTTGCCACACATGTCAAAGTCCCAACACATTTTCATGCAACATTTTCATGCAAGAGACAAGTGTAAGCTCTAGGATTCAGCCAACTCAAGTTATTTTTTTTTCCTAAAATCTGATGCCAGCTCACATCTGCCTCATTTGATTATCCTGGTTTGCTTACAGAACTTTCTAAGGGGTTAAGATCTTTATCTAGGGTGATACAATCTCACCTTACTATCTAAAGCCTTAAGTATAATATAGGATCACTGTGTGAGGGTCCTCACACAGTGTCACAGTGTACTAAAATGATCAAGATGTGGCATATTTAAAACCCAGACAATAGCCCCAAATCTGTGGTCTGACAACTGTGGAACCTTGGGTGATCTCCTTAAGTTTTTGCCTCACCAGAAAGAGAGAGAGGGAGTATTACTAAGACTCTCCCTGTTCTAATATTCTAAGCTTTTGCTGAAGATAGCTGTGGAGTTTAACAAATGAGTATGGATAAAATTATTTTCATTTCAGAATCATATTGCCCTTCTTCCTAATAAATGACAGAATATTGTTTTCCTTTTTCAGTCTTATTCCCCACAAGACTTGGAGCCATTCAATCAACAAATCACTTCATAAGTGACCATATCAGAGGAGGACATATGAGGGGAACAAAAAATATGGTTTCCGACTTCATAATATTTATAGCTTAGTGGGGAGACATGACCTAAAAGTAAACAACTGAACAAACCAGAGTTTCTCACTTATCAACAGATTGTATGAGCCCTGCAGAATGCCTAGCACAGAGTATGTAACAATAACTATTTCTGATAGGAGAATGATTGAATGGAATATTCAAGATGGCAGATTAGAGGAAGGCTGCATTTCCAGTTGCTCTGTGGCTCAAGATATAAGCAGTGGGGAGAATTGCTTCTCAGCAAGGTGCTTGAAAGAGGGAATTCATGAAATTAAATATCAAACAGACTCTCTTAGAGACCCAGAAACATGGGTACATTGAACAAAGAATAAGAAAGAATATATTGGAACCAAGCCAGATGTGGTAGCAGCAGCAACAGCAACAGCACTGGTTTACCACAGAGGTAAAAATAATACAGAGAGAGAAACACAGTGGACAAATTTGGCATAGAAAAGCTTGTAGATCAGAGAAGCAGGCTGACTTTAGCTGATCCAAAAACTGCACAGACAACCTGTATCTGAAAATCAATATATGACTCTCAACGAGCTAGCAGAGTGAGAAGGCCACACCTCAGCTTGCTGTGTGGGAGCCCAAGAGATCATTGCCATACTGTCCTGACAAGTACCTACCATCTGGCCTAGCATGTACTTAGCAAAATGTGAGTGAAACAGGGAAAGAGAAGATTATACCCAGGAGGATTCAAGTTGGAAAAACTGAGGGGGCTGCAACTCACTTTTTCTCTGAGTCTGACAGCTCCTTGTGACCAACTGAAGAGGGTGTGGAATTTGAACAGGCTGGTATGAATACACTCAGGAACTAAGTCTGAGAAAGCTGTATTTGTAGGCAGAAGAGTGTGAGAGACCTGCGGATGGTTGGCTTTCCTGCCCCATGAGTAGAAATCTTGAGAGGCTCCTGAGATCCAGACCCCTAGCAGAGATTGTCATCTGCCTACCATTAGAGGTGTGGTGATCTGCTCTCTCCAGAGAAGATACCAACAAACAAAGTCCCTAAAGGCCTGATTAAACCTAAGCCCTAGACATAGGAACTGCCCTCATAGAACTCAATCCTGTACTGGGAGTGTATGGATCTGGTCTGTTCTGACAAAACTCCAATCAGTGCTTCCCATTCCATCCTACCTTAAACTGGTGAGAAGGAAGGTTAAAAACTAATTCAACCAGCTTCAGTTTTAGATTACTCCAGGTGGGAACTTGGTTAAAACACACACACACACACACATACACACACACACACAGTAAAAGGAAGCTATGGACAATCCCCAGCCCTTGATCATTCTCCTGTGTGTTTGTGTGTTGCCCCCACCATCCCCCGTCTCAGTACATAGCCCAAGACCAAAACTAAAGGACAGTTGGGTACAGGTGGTAAAACATCCTTTTCAACAGTTTTGACCACATCAGTGTAGACAATTCTTTTATTTTTCATTAACAATCTTTTTTGTAGTTGTTCTTACTGATCTGATTGGTTTGTGGATACATATACATAACTGTTTTGCTTTGATTGCTATTTTTATTAGTTTTACCCTTTTTTGTGAGGCTCTGGGAATCTACAGGAACACTACTAGTTCACAGATTAAAGACTCTGCTGCTGAACTAAACCCAGTCAAGAGATGGCATACCTTGCTCCACACACAAATTAACCACACTCAAACCTCAGCAATACTTTAATACAAAGAATAAAAGACAAAAACCCAAACAAGTGACCAGGCAGCAATTAGGAATACTAAGAGGGGTCCTCAAATCCCACTCATGAACATCCACTCCTACAGCAAAAACAGAATTAACACAAAGGCTGTAGATACCACACCTACAAAGTGTGTCAATCTAGATCACTAGAACACTTTGAAAAAATAAGGCTGTGCCCTAAAAAGCCCACACATAAGAGCAGAAGAAAAATCCATTCCAATATATACATAAAACCCAACACAGGAATACACAAAATACAAATAAACAAAGTAACAAGAGAATCATTGAATGAATGAATGAATGAACTCTATCACAAACTCCAGAGCTGTTCAAGGGTGTAGGAATAACTACAGAAAAGTGAACAACCCAGTTCTCACTATAAAATGTCATTAGATCCATGAATACTTATGTTATGTTGAAAAGTGATCTAACCTCATCATTATAAAATGAGTTTTGGACAAGAAACGAATGAGAGAAAATGTTACAGGAAATGATGTCCAGATGATTCAGAATATCTTGAAATGGAAAAGAGTAAGGAACCTAAATTGGAGGATACGTGCCTAAGTGGGAGTCAGTTCCAGCAGAGGAAGTGAATGTACCCCAGAGGTGTAAAAGCCACTGACATTAGCTATACCAAGCACAAGATTCAAGTTTCCAGGGATGTGATACTCTAGGAAAGTTTAGTCTCAATTGGTTTGCATAAATATAATCCATCATCTACAGCCCATAGGACTCTAGCCAACCATGGAAGTATAAGACTTGTGCCCTACATAAGAAAAAGAAGAGAAAGAAAAAAGAAAGGTAGACAAATGTTGATCTAAACTTATTTACTGAATTCATGAATACATTAGAGAAGATATTTTGAAGTTTGATCCAAAGTTGTTTTAGGTAATTTCTATACTACATTTTAAATAGCATTTGTAGCATGTAATGATAGGACCCATCTTGGCACATTTTTGTAGTTTGCTGTCCAAAAAAGAGGCAAAGTCATTTTTGATAGATCTTGGTATAAATCATGCATGGTCAGTATAAATCAAGTACATTTTATAAATGAGCATAATCAGTTACAATTTTTCAGCAACTTGCTCATTTGATCAGGGATATAGAACATATTCTGAAATCTTGGGTTTATCAAAAAATGAGATGTTTATTAAAACTAAGAAAGAAAATTGATGTCCTTTATTAAAAGGTATATTTTCCAGTAACCTATGCACTCTCTAATTACATGCTCTTGAGAATTTTTAAGAATTTTATATCTAGGGTTCTTTACTTTATATAATTATCCCACATTTTAATCTTATTATGTCCATTGTACTATTAGGTGCTAAGGTATTCATGAAAAGTGAGTAATACTCAGAATTAGATCTCAAATTATTTATGATCTGCAGATTTTAAAGACTTCTAATAGCTATCTGAATTCTCAGTACAGATGGCCATAAAAAATAAGAAATTGTAGCATAAAAGTGTATTTAATGAAAGGGCAGTCATTTCCAATAGTGGTGCTCTCAGAGGATGGATAGAAAAGCTTGACATTTGGCTTAGATCAAGTAACTGAATCTTACCCTGACACTTTCATTAGAAAATAAAAGCATTTGATGTTTTCCTTGAGACTCAGTTCCAGCTGAAATAGCTTCCACAACAACTACCACTACCACCATCACCACAGCTTTTCTAGTAACAAATATGTATCAAGCACAGTCTGTGTAAGTACTATGTTTCCATGTTGGTATAAACAGCATGGATTTTAAAACTGGGTACATAAAAATAATAAAGAATTATGATGGGCTAGGAACTACACCCATATTAATATATACAGACTTCTCACCAAACCTATGAAATAAAGAAATTAATGCAAATAGTTATACACCTTGTTCTTATTGTATGATAGAAAAATAGAGAAGTTAAATAACATTCCCTAAATCATAGGTGATGTCAAGGTAATGGTAGGATTGTGATTTGGACCCAAAGATTCCATTTTAAAAATCCAGGCACCTAGCAATTGAACTAGGTTCCCCTAAGGTATCTGTATATTCAAGTGTAATAAAGAAAACTATGAACTATTAACTTTCCCTTTCCTCTCCTCTCCTCGCCTCTCCACTGCTCTCTACCTTTCCTTTTAGGAAATATGGTAAGTCTTTTCCACCCATCTTTACTGAGTATAATTGACAAATTTAAAATTATATATATTTAGGGTCTACAATGCGATTTTATATATGTATGCATTATGAAATGATTACCACAGTGAGCTAACTAACATATGCATAACTGTTCACCATGCTATACATTAGCTCTCCTGAGTGTACTCATCCTGCATAAATGAAACTTTTCATCATGTAACCAACATCTCCCTGTTTCCCACATATTCCAGCAAACTGGCAGCCACCATTCTACTGCCTGTTTCTTTCAGTTCAACTTTTTAAAATTCCGGATATAAGTGAGATTATGCAGTATTTGTCTTTCCATGCCTGGCTTATTTCACTTAGCTTTGTGTCCTCCATTTCATCCATGTCATCATAATTGACAGGATTTCCTTTTTTTAAAAAAAGACGGAATAATATTTTGTAGTGTGAGTATATGTACCACATTTTTGTGATTCATTCATTCAAATGTCACTTAGATTATTTCCATATCTTAACTATTGTAAATAATGTTACAATGAATATGGAAGTGTAGATACCTCCTGAACATACTAATTTCAGTTCTTTTGCATATATACCCAGAAGTGGGATTGTTAGATCATATGGTGGTTTATTTTTAATTTTTTGAGGGACAGCCACACTATTTTACATAGTGGCTACATCAATTTCCTTTACTAACCACACTGTGTAAGAATTAAACAATGAGACTTGGAGAGGGAAGACTTTCTAGAGAGAGGAAGCAGTATTAATGAGGGTCCTGAAGTATGCAATACAAAAACATGTTGAGAGACTATACACAATTAAGATTGGACAGAGGGCAATAAACAATCAAGAAATACTTTACAAATTCCATTTATAACAGCATCCAAAAGAATAAAATAGTCATAAATACATTTAGGAAAATAATTACAAAACTTTTATACTCTGAAAATTATACAGCATTGATTAAAGAAAATCAATAAGATATAAATAATTGGAGGAAACATACCATGTTCATGGATTGAAAGACTTCACATTGTTAAGATGGCAATATTTACCAACCTGATACATAGATCCAATGCAATTCCCATCAGAATCCCACTAAATTTCTTTATAGAAATTGACAAGTTGATTCTAAATTTCACCTGAAATTGCAAGAGGTTTGGAAGAGCCAACATAATCTTTTAAAAGAACAAAACAGAACTCTCACTTCTCAAGTTTCAAACTTGACTACAAAGTAACAGTAAACATGACAGTCTGGTCCTGGCTTAAGAACAGACATATAGAATTGACCACAAAAAAACAATCCTTACGTTTATGGCCAACTGATTTTCAAAAATAGTGCCAGGATTTTTGGCAATGATTCAATGAAGAATGAATATTTTTTCCATCAAGTAGTATAAGTAGTGTTAAGACTACTAGCTAGCCACTTGTGAAAATTTAAAATTAAAAAAAGTACAGTTGCTTTACACCATATAAATTAACTCAAAATGTTTCAAAGAACTAAATGTAAGAGCTAAAGCTGGCTGTATGTGTAATAAGAATTGTAATGCATCCCGCTGTCATAAATAAATAAATAAATAGAGCTAAAACTGAAACTTTAAGACAGGGCTAGAAGTGTAGCTCTGTGGTAGAGTACTTTCTAGCATGTGTAAGGCCCTGGGTTCAACCCATAGGATGATAAAGAATAAATAAACAAATAAAAATTTTAGACAGAAACATAAAGGTGAATCTTCAGACCTTGGATTTAATGAAGGGCTCCCTAGATATTACACCAAAATCAAAAGCAGATGAAAAATATATACAAATTGAATGTCATCAAAATGTTAAACTTTTGTGTTTTAAATTGCATTATCAAGAAAGTAAAAAGCTAACACAGAGAATGGGAGAAAATACAGGGAGTTAAAAATACATTTAGTTCACAGGCAAATTTGCAAATATGGAATTCACAAATAATGAGAATTAATTGTATTTGAAAATCATATGTCTGGTGTATACAAAGAGTACTTAGAACTCAATAATACAAAGATAAATAATTTAATTTAAAAATAAGCAAAGGATTTTAAAGAACATTTCTCCAAAGAAGATATTCGAATGACCAATAAGCAAATGAAAATATGCTCAACATCATTAGCCATCATGGAAATGAAAACCACCATGAGATACCACTTCACTCTTCTAGAAGGCTAGAATCAAAAATTCAGATAATAAGTATTGTCAAGAATGTGGCAAATTAGCAGCCTCATACAGTGTTGGGAACATAAAATAGTATGGCCACTTTGGAAAAAAGTATTTCAGATACTCAAACAATTACACAGAGTTAAAATATTACCCAACAATTCTACTCCTATGTATATGGCCAAGATAACTAAACCCATATGTTCACATAGAAACTTGAATGTGAATTTTTATAGCAACATTATTCAGAATAGTGAGAGTGTAAAAACAACCAAATTTCCATCAAATGATAAATGGATTCACAAAATTCAGCTGTCCTTACAATGGAATATTATTTGGCCATATAAAACACTGATACATGCTACAACATGGATGAACTTTGAAAACATTGGGATGATTCAAAGAAACCAGTCACAAAATACCAAATATTATGGAATTTTACTTATATGAAATTCCAGAACAGAAATATCTATAGAGATAGAAAGTAGATTAGTGGTTGCTTAGGCCTAGGGAAGAAAAAAGAGAAAACAGGATTTTGAGATGATGAAAATATTCTCAAATTGGTAACTAAAAACCACTGTATTGTGTACTATAAATGAATTACATAGTATGGACTTATATTTCAATAAAACTACTTTTTAAAAACTTTAATGAATGGAGCATTAAATTTAGTAGTGGTCACTCAAGAAAATGTCTT
This sequence comes from Marmota monax, assembly GCF_021218885.2. Lineage (NCBI taxonomy): Eukaryota > Metazoa > Chordata > Mammalia > Rodentia > Sciuridae > Marmota > Marmota monax. The sequence continues at coordinate 60,703 of NW_026692970.1, forward strand.
AAAATCAAAAACAGATTTATTATGAGACAAGAAAAAGCAAAAGACAAGCAAAAAATCATATTACTATCCAAATCAAGTAGCTTCATTCATCTTTTCTCTGGCTAACTCATATAAATAGAAATTTTCTATGTATAGTAACACTTGCATAAGAGATATCAAAATCTACTGCCCTATTTCATCACAACTGTTCCTAAAGAATTGAAGCTGATAAATGACCATAAACTCTGAATGACCCTGGGATGCCAAAATCTTCTATACTAATTATAGGCCATTTTCTAACCAATGAATAATGGAAACTTTTTAATCAAACACATACAGACCAAAAAAAAAAATGATTCTATCCTATCCAAAGTGCTAGTTTAATTATCACAACCATCATTATACCCCTTTAATAACACATTCCCCTCTGTGTCCCCTCGATTAATTTCTTCACTGGTGTATGTTCCCTGCCTGACAGTCAGACAAAGAATCAGCTTTGTTTCTTTGTTTGGTCTTTGTTGTATTCCTTGATACCCCTTAACCATGGTATTTGTTCCCCACGTCTCTCACTTCTTATCACAGTTTGCCTCTCTTTTTACAACTTCATTATTTCCTTCTCTCCTACCTAAACCCCAATCCTGCATCTCCCAGGAAGACGGGATTTCCAGATGGCTA